>NC_057729.1:22471191-22475444 GCF_004010195.1 Chiloscyllium plagiosum | reverse complement strand
GAGGTGCGGGATGTGGACGAGATGCGTTGGAGAGCATCTTTAACCATGTGGGAAGGGAAATTGCGATCTCTAAAGAAGGAGGCCATCTGGTGTGTTCTGTGGTGGAACTGGTCCTCCTGGAAGCAGATACGGTGGAGGCGGACGAATTGGGAATACAGGATGGCATTTTTGCAGGAGGTAGAGTGGGAAGAGGAGTAATCCAGGTAGCTGTGGGAGTCGGTGGGTTTGTAAAAATTGTCGGTATCAAGTCGGTCGTCATTAATGGAGATGGAGAGGTCCAGGAAGGGGAGGGAGGTGTCAGAGATGGTCCAGGTAAATTTAAGGTCAGGGTGGAATGTGTTGGTGAAGTTGATGAATTGTTCAACCTCCTCTGGAGTACGAGGTGGTGCCAATGCAGTCATCAATGTAGCGGAGGAAGAGATGGGGAGTGGTGCCGGTGTAATTACGGAAGATCGACATCTGAATCAGGATGCTCTCCACTTAAGGTTTTGAGGAGCTAAATGTTGAGCAGCCCACCACCTGCCTTTTGACCCTATGGTGGACTGTTTTCCTCCTCAAATGATGGAGTGGCGGGTATTACCGGAGATTGAAGTAGGTGACACAGCTGTTACTGTTGGTGCTGTTGCTGTTAGGGAGTTAACCCAAACTACACAGAGGACACCCTGATTAATGCTATCAGGCACTGGGCTGACATGGTCTGGTGTCATGGCCTCTATGGCTGGTTCTGGCACACTCGATCCCACTTATGCATCATTGCCATCCAAACAAGACGTCTAACTCTCTGCCCACAAGGCAGGCCAACAATTACCACGTATCTGACATGTGCGGGCAAATGTCAGGAACTATGAATGGAAGATCTTTCAGATGCCAGGCTTTTCCATGAGCTGAATAGGATGTCAAATGGCATAAGCACAAGGATGCTGGTCTTTCAGCAGATGTCCACTGATTGGTGAGTTGTTCCAGAATGACGTGTGGTATGAAGCAAAAGGAATTGGATGTGAGGAATGCCATAAGGGAGTATAAGTCATTAAGAAGGTGCATTTGGCAAGAAATCTCATTCAGTTGCATGCTGAGAAATCCTCCAAAAACCCAATGTAACTGGTACTTAGCTACTGTGACTAATTCAGAGCAATGCACTTTGCTAAGTGCCTCAGAAGACACAGTGAAGATCGGGTAGAAGTGTGTGCATGGCTAACTTGAGTTTTGAGGAAGCCTTCTTCTCCTTAAAACAGACAAGCTAAGAGAGACTTGATGGAGATGTTCAAAGTAATGAAGGATTCTGAAACAATGAACAAAGAGAAACAATTTCCAGTGTCACAAGTCAGAGGGCACAGATTTTAGTTAGATTAGATTCCCTACAGTGTGGAAACAGGCCCTTCAGCCCAACAAGTCCACACCAACCCTCCGAAGAGTAACCCACGCAAACCCATTTCCCTCTGACTAATGCACCTAACACTAAGGGCAATTTAGCATGGCCAATTCACCTGGCCTGCGCATCTTTGGACTGTGGGAGGAAACCCATGCAGACACAGGGAGAATGTGCAAACTCCACACAGACAGTCACCCAAGGCTGGGACCCTGGTGCTGTGATGCAGCAGTGCTAAGCACTGAGCCACTGTGCTGCCCATAATTAATTGGCCAAATAATTCAAAGCAAGATAAGGAGATGTTTTTCTTTCATACAATCAGTTATTAAGATCTGGAATGCAATGCATTGCCTTAAGGAATGGTGTAAGCAGTGTAGTTGTGGTTGTGGCCGAGTGGTTAAGGCGATGGAATTGAAATCAGCTGGGGCATTCCCACTCAGGTTCGAATCCTGTCAACTATGGCAGAGGGTGAAGTTTGCGTTGTGTTCTGCTTTATGGGCAGCACAGTGGTTAGCACTGCTGCATCACAGCACCAGAGACCCGGGTTCAAATCCCAACTCTGGCGACTGACTGTGTGGAGTTTGCACATTCTCCCCGTGTCTGCGTGGGTTTCCTCCGGGTGCTCTGGTTTCCTCCCACAGTCACAATGATGTGCAGGTGAGGTGAATTGGCCATGCTAAATTGCCTGTAGTATTAGGTGTAGGGTATGGGTGGGTTGTGCTTCGGCGGGTCGGTGTGGACTTGTTGGGCCGAAGGGCCTGTTTCCACACAGTAGGTAATCTAATCAGATTCCCTGAGGTGAAAATGAAGTCTAGCAAAGCCCTTTTAAAAGATATGGTTTAGGAAATTTCCATTCTAAAACAATCTGCCTAATTGGCGAAAATCTGAGCCAGACTGGTACAATATGGTATTTCTTTTTGCTTTGAGAGTGTCCTGGGAATGCTATTTCCTGTTTCACTTCTATGTAGGTAATTAACATACATTATTTCATTATGTAACTGAAGGGAATAGGTTTAACCTAGCAGAGAAAACAATAAGGATAATGTTCAAATATATAATTAAAGAGATATATTGTGAAGAGGCTTTAGAAGGAAGAAGTGTTGGTTATGTGGAAAGGTTACGGGAGAATTTTCAGAAGTGTGATTGAGAGAGCTGAAGAATGCTATTGGAGTTGGGAAACAGAGGTTAGGAAGTGATATATCAAATGCATCTTAAAAGATGATAGTACTTCTTGGCTCAAATACAAATCAATAATAGTTATGCCCTTGTCATATGAAAGATTTGGACTTTGGAAGATTGTGGGATAAAAAATGTTACTATGATTGCAAGGCGAGCCAATGGCATTTGTTTGATACCAGTGGTTGGAAATTTCTAACATGAACTTGATGGTATAAAAATGTGTAGCAATCTAAGCTCCATAGTAGTAACCAAACAAAATCAACCTGGCGTTCGCAAATAGACAATTTCAGGTAGTGAATTCGGCTTGGGGACATGTTTTGCAGATTCAAGCCATTTCCAGAGGCTCAAAAATGTGGGAAAAAAATGCAAATATCTCTTTCATACAAAAGGCCCAATTGTTTCCAGTGTTAGGAAGAGGCTGGGCATGACTCACATAGGTGAGAAATACAGATTCAGCCGGGCCATTTAATATTCGTGCTAAATTCAAACAAACTCCACTTTGGTTATGTCAAGGAACTTAACCCAAGGTGTGGATTAATCAAGTATAGTTAAACTGTCTTGAACAATTTGCTTAATTTTCATGATTGAGACTTATAAAAATCTTTTACTCTTTAAATTTTAATATAAAGAAGAGATTTAATTTAAAGAAAAAACACAAGCTCATTTGTTTTTATTGACAGACAATCTGGTGTGTATTTGAAAAAAAATCTGACCATCAGTACCACAGTTGCAGTGGGGATTTTTGTTGACATTGTTGAGGACTGGTAATTCAGTTGTGTGCTAGGTTAAGTTTCAAAAGCTACAAACATATTACCTCACATGGATGGTTGAGTTCACATTTTGCTTGATATTTTAAATGGCTAGATGTCGTTGTGAGTTGAAGTGTGTTTGCTTTTATTACAGATTGAACACTTGAGGTTTAAATGCCTTGAATGTATTTCATGAATTGGAGTCACTTTCACTATGAATGAGGTTGCTTTTAGGTTGTAGAAGTACAGTTTTTCACTTCCACATGGCTACTGAGGCGCTTCCATGATAGATATTTTATCAATTGGCAAGCATCGGCAATAGGGGTCTGTTAGGAGTGTAATTAGAAGACCCAATGACTTCTGAAACAGTATAGGAATGCAAATGGATCTTTAACCATCTTGCCTCAGAATTTGCTTGGATCTATGGCGTCTATGGTCTGCTCCTGTCTTCGGCAAGTCCAACTCGATTCTTCCTCCTCCTGCTCAGCGTGACAAATCAGTCCAATGGGGGGTCTTTTAAGGGAGGCATATTTGCTAAATCCTGCTGTTACTGTTCATGTTATGATAGTAAACAGCAGATTATGGAATGTCTGACAGGTTTGGTTCAGACACATTGGTCAGGTTGGTATATTATTTACACAGTGTTGAGGTACATAGAACATAGAACAATACAGCACAGAACAGGCCCTACGGCCCACGATGTTGTGCCGAACATTTGTCTTAGCTTAAGCACCTATCCATGTACCTATCCAATTGCCGCTCAAAGGTCACCAATGATTCTGACTCTGCCACTCCCACAGGCAGCGCATTCCATGCCCCCACTACTCTTTGGGTAAAGAACCCACCCCTGACATCTCCCCTATACCTTCCACCCTTCACCTTAAATTTATGTCCCCTTGTAACACTCTGTTGTACCCGGGGAAAAAGTTTCTGACTGACTACTCTATCTATTCCTCTGA
>NC_057729.1:22450276-22470537 GCF_004010195.1 Chiloscyllium plagiosum | reverse complement strand
AGAATTCAATAAGACTTGTAAGGCAAGACCTACCCCTCACAAATCCGTGCTGGCTGTCCCTAATCAAGCAGTGTCTTTCCAGATACTCATAAATCCTATCCTTCAGTACCCTTTCCATTACTTTGCCTACCACCAAAGTAAGACTAACTGGCCTGTAATTCCCGGGTAATTATGTGGGGAGTGAGATTTGTACGACTACATCAGCAGGAAATGCAGAGACAGAGCCATGCTGAAAATTGTAGCTTTTGCACCCAAGGAACTCAATAGTATCCTCTCGGTGTGTTGAATCTCTCTTTGTTTTCAATTATTTTTAAAGCAATTGTGCAGTTGATTTGCTTGAGTTCTATGTGTATAATCATGCCTTATAAAGAACTGATAATTGCTTAGGGAATTCTATTAATTACATTTTATCGATAATCTGATTGTAAAACTGAAATATATCTAACAGTTGCCACTCAGATATTTTAGATACACCAAAGATTTAAAAATAGCATAATTGATAGCAAACAGTCTGTCTTAAATGTAAGGTAATAGATTTCTGGAGTGAAACCTCATTAATATAAATGTTGTTGCTTGACCCTGTTGTTTATAGGTTACTTTTATTGGTCCCAGTGGCAGCTGCATTAATAACTAGTGATGGAGCCAGAATTCCAATAAGATGAATCCTTAATAAGTTGAACCATATTGCCAGTCTCTGCAAGTTTGTAATAATGAAATTTCCTTGTGTGTGTTGATTTACTTTGGTAACTTTATTAAGCACAATTCTCCTATTTTAGCAGTTTTCTCATTTTTATTTGATCCTGTGATATTTCACTTGTTAAACATACTTTTGCCAAATTATTGCTTTCTAATTCTCGAATAAATACGAGTTATCACTTGGTTAATTTGCTGCAGTTGACTTTCAGCCTGTGTTAATGAATCCAGTAAAACCATACACTCAAAGTAACAACATTTGAGGGAAGATTTATTTGCCTTTAACTGTTTCAGAAAAAGGTCCTTTTCTCTGGGATTGTTTTCTCAGCTCATTTCCAAAATATATGTTTATGAAAAAGTGGTATTCAATATCTGCTTACATCTGTTAATTTAAAAAAAAATTAAGACCAACCTGGGCACTGTCATTCAAAATGCAGTCTTGAAAAATAATAAATATTTGATTCTCTATTCAAGATTTGTTTTTGATTGATTAACATTATATTGGGAATGTTTGTATTTTAAGTTAATCAAAGTTGTAATTAACACTGCATTTGAATATGTACATTAACGTAACTTTCTGGGTAATGTTCTCCAGGACTATGCCATTTTACTTGTTTCTACTGAAGTTAAGAGAAAAGGTATTAATTGGTTTGATGAGACATCAGTGACTAATGGGAAGAATTCTTATTTAAAAGAAGCTGGGGTGATTGACTTAAATTGTCAATTTTGGACCTGATCCCACTCTGATTTATCTGGTATCATATACAATCGAAATGGGAGTAACATTAAAATGTGTGTAGTATTTTGTCAAGTTTTGCAAGGTTGTTTACTGGAGATTCATTTTTTTTAAACTATGGTAGCAACTTTCCTCAATGGTTTCACAACTTTACAAATGCAGGCAAAGAGACATGGAGCAGATTTTTCAATGATAAGGGGAGGCACTTGGTTAAAGTCTCAGAAAGTGACATGAGTTTGAGAATCTGACATGATCCCACTCATTTTAGAGATTAAATCTCGATCAGTTTGTAGACAGTAGGAAACTCCAGTGCAGCTGTTAGGTACCTGTAATGTACAAAGTGGCAGTTAACTCTGTATTTAACCCAACATTCTGTTTTCAACAGCAAATGCTAACCAATGTGAAATTCACCAGAGTCAACAAGTTGAAACAACAATCGGAACATCGAACAATCTAAAAGATATGTAAGGGAGCTTTCAAAGAGTGAAATTACAAAGTTTATTATAAGCCTTAATAAAAGGTTTGTGCTTGTTGTGAGAGACTGAATTTATTACAGGTGTACCCCACCCCCCCCACCCTGTATTAGCAGGTGATATGTTCCAAGATCTACCGCAGATGCTCGAAACCACAGATAGTAGTGAACTCTATCATTTAAATTGGGAAATTTACCTCCCTGACAGCTACTAGAATTATTTCTGGAATGTTCCATATAATATTTTCAGGCCGCGTTAAACCGCAGATAATTGAAACTGCGGAAACCAAATCCGGGGATAGGGAGGTTCTACTATACTTTGTTGGTCAGTTCCAAGGGTTTTAAAAAAGGTTTCTTTGGAGTTTATTTCAATCTCCTTGCTGTTAGCCTTCAATGCAGCAGGACAGCGAGTTTTGCAACAGTAGCCCTGACTTCTGATGAGGAGTAACAAGCAACAGCGCTAGGGAGATATATTTGCCTTCTCCACACCAACGTACCACTAATAGAAGGCACAAGAGTGGCATGTCAAAGGAGACCATAGACTAAACCAGTCTACAGAGGATCAACTTCTTCAAAATGACCCAGCTAACATGTGAAAAGAGGCTGAGGTTTTAACGCAGATTTTCGTTGAAATCTGCAACCTCTTGGAAGAACACCCCATAGTTGGCAAAGTGGCCACTAATTGTCAGTGGGCAGGAAGTTCATAACAGCTCTGAATTTTTTTGCTATCACCTCCTTGCATGTACCTGCTAGTGACATCTTCAGGATCTCTAATCTGTTGCCTATAACACATCTCCCAGGTCACTGATGCCCTGATTCCAAGGCCACAACTTTTGTCCTGGAGGATGGCTGTCAGACTCAGAGCTCCATTGGCTTTGCTACAGTGATTGGGTTTCCTCAGGGTGCAAAGTATTGTTGACTGCACACACAGCAATCAATATGTCCTGAGATCAGTTTGGGGTATTCATCAATCACAGCATACTCCATTTCCTCAAAGTTCATTCAGCTTGTGATCACTAGAAGGTAACCAACCACATTAGCACTAGATATCCAGGAAGTTGTGATGACTTATTCATTCTGATACAGTCACATCTCTTTGGTCTCCAATTCTTTATGGAATATCAGAGACTGGCTCTGTGAGGACAAGGGCTACTCTCTGAAGACATGCTAATGAGAACTGTGAGGAAGAGCAGGAAAAGAACAAGACATTGGGCTCCTAAGATGCCCTTCACATGCATCACAAATAATGAATCACAAAAAAGATTAGTTTTTTTTTTCAGGTACGAGAAGTGATCAGTCAGGCAATGTTAGCATTTATTGCAAGAGGAATGAATATAAGAGTTGGGAAATCTTTCTCCATTTTCAAAGCCTGAAGATGGCAAGGGCACCAAATGTACTCTGGGTGGGAATTTTGATGTCCACCACCAAGAGTGGCTCAGCAGCAGCACTGCTAATCAAAATAGTCAGGTCCTACAGCACTAGATTTAGGTTGGGCTATCTGGTCAGCATGGACGAGTTGGACCGAAGGGTCTGTTTCCATGCTGTACATCTCTATGATTCTATGACATTGCTGCTAGCCAGGATTTATAATAGGTGGTGAGGAAAAAAAACATACTTGAACTCATTCTTATCAATCTGCTGCCTGAACATGCATCTATCCATAACAGTATCAATAAGAGTGACCAGTGTACAGTCCTTGTGGAGACGAAGTCTCACCTTCACATTGAGAATATCCTTCATCATGTCGCGTGGCACTATCACCGTGATACATGGGTCAAACTCCAAACAGATCCACAACTCAAAACTGGGGATCCATGAAGCACTGTGGCCATCAACAGCAGCAGAATTGTACTCCAGCATAGTCTGCAACTTCACGGTCCAGCATTTCCCTCACTCATTACTACCAAGCCAGGGCATCACTCTTTACCCAATGGTGAGTGAGGAGCAGCACCAGGAATACATAAAAATGAGGTTTTAACCTGGTGAAGCCACCAAATGGGACTACTTGTATATCAAACAGCATGAACAGCAGGTGATGGAGAGAGCTAACCAATCCTACAACCAATAGATCAGGTCTACTCTTGGCAGTCCTGCCATGTCCAGTCATGAATGTTGGTGGACAATTAAACAAGTCATTGGAGGAGAGCTTCATAAATATCCCCATCCTCATTGTCTGTAATGTATGACATCTTGAATATGACAATGTTAGGCTGTTCTTGATGAGGCCATTGGGCAGCTCTCATAATTTTAGCAGAAGATATGTGGGTTAAGAGGGTTTCGCATGTGGTGTTGTTTCAAATGCCTAGCTCAATGTCAGGTAGTTTGTCCAGTTTCATTCTTTGGTTTAGACTTTGAAGTTTGACTTGGTGAAACTGAATGGTTTTGATTAGATTCCCTACAGTGTGGAACAGGCCCTTTGGCCCAACAAGTCCACACTGACCCTCTGAAGAGTAACCCACCCAGACCCATTCCCCTACCCTATATTTACCCTTGACTAATGTACCTAACACAATGGACAAATTAGCATGGCCAATTCACCTGACTTGCACGTCTTTGGATTGTGGGAGGAAACCCACACAGACATGGGGAGAATGTCTAAACTCCACACAGAGAGTCACCCAAGGTGGGAATTGAACCCGGTTCCCTGGCACTGTGAGGCAGCAGTGCTAACCACTGAGCCACGATGCCACCCATTTCAGAATGCCACTAACAATCAGCTTCTTTGCTGAGAGTCTGGATATGCATGTAGGCCAATTCAGGCAAAGATGGCAGGTTTATTCCCTGAAAGACATTGATGAACCAAGTGTGTTTTTACTTAATTGACAGTGATTAGACAGACACCATCAGGCCAGATTTTAATTCCAGATTTTATTGAATTCAAATCTGTCACGATGGGTTTTGAACCCATGTCTCCAGAACATTATTTCTGGTTTCTGGATTCCTAATCCAGTGTCACTACTCTAACACACCGTCTCACCCATCAATGATTGGGGATGATTAGATCATGTTCAGTTCCATTCACAACTTCTCAAATAAGGAAGCAGGCTGTACCTTCACGTTTGAAAAATTGTATGCTGTGCAGGCTTGGGTTCTTATGTACCAATCAACATTAATGCCATGCAAGTGTCAAGAATGACAATGTCTGACAGGAAACTACCTCTTTTTGATATTAAATGTCATTACTGCAACAAAATCCCCTGCCATCAACCTATTCGGAGTCATATTCAACTCAGCTGGCACACCTACATAATTACTGTGGCTACATGAGTAGGTAAAAGATTGGGAATTCTGCCGCAAGTAGCTCAACTTCTAACTTCCCAAAGCAAGACCATCATCTACCAGACACAAGGTGACAGAATACTCCTGCTTGACTGGAGTACAACATTGAACAAATTTGACTTCATTGGGTTCAAAGCAGTTGATTTGATTGCTCTAATCCCTCACTCTACCCTGACACAGTAGAGAAGTATGTACCAACAAGAAGTTGCACTGAAGCAATTCATCAAGCCTCTTCGACAGCACCTCGGAAACCTGCAACCGCTACAAGCTTGAAAGCACATCACCACCTGCAAATTCCACACTGAGTCACACACAAGCCTGACTTGGAACTACATCATTCTTGCATTGTTGGTGGGGCACTATCCTAGAATTGCCTCCCCAACGGCACTGTGGATTTACTACAGCAATTCTAAATGGTGGTTTATCACTACTTTCCCAAGGCCACAAATACTGAACACAGCCTGTGAATGAATAATTTAGAAAAATATTCTGGAAAGAGTGACTCACTTACTGAGTTGCCAAAGCTGCTCTGCCATCTACAAGGCTCAAGACAGAAATATGATGGAATAGTCTCCCCTTGTCCAGTTTATTGCAACTTTGAAAATATTCAAGGAACTGAACAAAGTCCTGACAATCATTCCTGATATCACCGACACACTCAGTTGCAATGTGTACCATCTTTAAAAATCACACAACACCAGGTTATAGTCCAACAGGTTTAATTGGAAGCACACTAGCTTTGATTCTAATCTAAAAAGTGAGATAACAGAGTTTTACATAAATTCATGCAGTTTTTGAGCTCAGAGTTCGACATGAATCTATGTGGTTTTTGAGCCCAATTTAAAAAGTGAAAGGCTTAACAGATAATCAATTCTTCAATGTATAATTTCAGTTACATCACACTGCAAATTTTTGCTATAAATTCTGTGTTACGATCGAGCCCTTCACAATCACCTGATGAAGGAGCGTCACTCCGAAAGCTAGTGTGCTTCCAATTAAACCTGTTGGACTGTAACCTGGTGTTGTGTGATTTTTAATTCTGTACACCCCAGTCCAACACCGGCATCTCCGAATCATGTACCATCTTTGACAGCACTGCCCATACCTGTGAGATTTACATCAAGAAGGACAAGAACAACATATGCAATCGCTACAAGTTTCCATTCAAGACAAACAGCATGCTGATTTTCAAATATAAAAGCAATCCTTCACTGTCATTGGATTAAAAGACTGAAGTTCCCTCACTGACAGTGTTATCAGAGTGCCTAAAGCACTCTGTGGACTGCAATGGTTCAAGAAGGCAACTCATCCTCAATTATCACTTTCTCAAGTGCAATTAGAGTTGAATGCTAAATGCTGCTCCAATACATTCCAAATCCCACAAGAGAGTTACAAAATATCATATTGGCATGGATGTGAGAGCTTTCTTGATACAAAACAAATGGAATCATTTTTGTAAAAGACAAAATGAGAAATACAATACATACAAACTGATTATAACATTGTTACAATCAGTCATTATGATCCACTTCAGTTTGACTTTCTGAAATCAAATATCTGTTCCAGCTTTATTCTGTTCTAGTAGATTCTTTAGCAATAGTGGTATGAGTTAACAGATCACTGCTCAATAAAACAAAAAGTAATTGTTGAATTAAATTCAGGAATCCAACTACCATGAAAAGACAAATTGGTGTGCAATGCAAGTAACTGCTGTCTACAATGGAACAACAAAACCAAAAATAGGAATTTTCTTGCCCATTAAAATGTTAAGTCATTCTAACTGTTTGTGGTCTAATATCCAAGAAAAGGAAATCTAATTGCTTCAGAGTGAATAGTTTTCCATTTATGCGGTAATAAAGAGGTGGCTGAAGTTTTCTATTTTCATGGTGTAGATTTGATTTATGCTATGTCATTGCAGCATTTATAATTTATTTAGCTGGCAGATTCAGATTACAGTGCACCATTTTGAAAAAGTTAAAAATCACACAACACCAGGTTATAGTCCAACAGGTTTATTTGGAAGCACTAGCTTTCAGAGTGCTGCTCCTTCATCGGGTGATGTACACCCCAGTCCATCACTGGCACCTCCAAGTCATTTTGAAAAAGTTTGCAAAAGTTTGAAAATAATATGTTTAGAAAACTTTCTGAACACTTTCAGGCTTCGATTATCTACTTACTTTTGTTGGAAGTGACTGTGTAGACAGATAAATATGAGTCAGGGGTGCAACTGCTCAATGTTCAATTAGCTATCAATGTTTAAAAGATAAAGGGGGTGTGAAGACTTGTCATGAAAGTCAAGTACTGGAGTGCCAAAACAACTTGTAGACCAAAGTACAAGGACACAGGCATGAGGAGGGGAAGTTGGGTAAAAACAAACAAAGATTGAAGTAAAACATTTAAGTAAAAATGGTCTATAGTTAATAGATGCAAAATTAATTGAACAAATCAAATTTTCTGACAATTATTATTTAAAATAGGCTAGTAAATTAGGGATAGTAAAACTTATTGAGTTAAAATGCTGTTGTCAGGTGATAAGTTGAATTTACAACATTATTATATGCACATAGGATTCACAAACATGCAAAGGCACCTGTTAAAGGTGATAATGAGTACATATGTTTAATCTTGTGTGTGCACCTGTTGGTTGCTTTTCATTTGATAATGTTTGAGTGTCTCCTTTTGGTCTGCCAGCATCATACTGTAATGAACAAAGTAACTGCTGAATTTTCAGAGCAATCATCCTCAATTTAATATATTGTCTCCTTTGAAGTGATCGATGAGTAAGCAATTGTTCTGATTTTACATTTCCTCTAAGTAAAAGGAAGGGTTTCTGTCAGAAAATATGGTCAGCACTCTTATAAGTAAAAATTAATGAGTTTTATGAAAGATGAATACTGTATGTATAAAGGTGTGGTAAGAAAGGACATCCTTCTAGAGCCCTACAGATGCAGACTCTAATTCCATGTGAATGGTCTGACATCACTGCCACATAGGAGAAAGTGAGGACTGCAGATGCTGGAGATCAGAGCTGAAAATGTGTTGCTGGAAAAGCGCAGCAGGTCAGGCAGTATCCAAGGAGAATCGATGTTTCGGGCATTCCTGAAAAAGGGCTCATGCCCGAAACGTCGATTCTCCTGCTCCTTGGATGCTGCCTGACCTGCTGCACTTTTCCAGCAACACATCACTGCCACATAGCCCTTATACACATGCTCAATAGCTATTCTGAAAGTAAAGTGATAATTATTCCAGTAGTCCCATTTCAGCAAAGTGAAAAACCTAATTTTTACTGATTATGCAATGTGTTAGTGTTCCAGTATCCTGCAGCACTGAGTTTCTTGTGTCAAATTGCTATTTTAAAAATATGCCTGGTTTTAGAAAACATTTTAGTGGCTTCTAAGTGCTCACCTAATGACATGAAGGAAACATTTTATTGGTTGAACTACTTAGAGGTCAGTGAATGCATCAAACATTATTCTTAAAAGATCATTCCTAATCAACAGCAGATATATAAAAACAACCAATAGCAGATATTCACTTTTAAAGTAACTGGAAGATAAAACTTGGACCTATTGCATATATTTTCAAGTTTCATGTTGGCCAGCTCTGATTATCCAAATCAAAACAAGAATACCATGAAAACTAAATATTATCCATATGTCTTTTATCAGGTGGCAGTTTGGAAAATAAAAATGTCAGTGAATCCCAAGAGTAATTTGGCAAAATATTAGCTCCTGAAGATCAGTACAGTGTAATTATTTTATATAACTATTTGTATTATTTTATATTTAATATTTTAATTAGTTAGCTACCCACATGGTGACTAACATTAATCAAAATGACATACATTGCTCATTTCCACTTGATCAATTGGACCAATAATTTTGATTGGAGTTGGAGTAATTATAATTCTTGCCATGTAGACTTCCTACTGGTGTCCCACCTGGAGACAAGGAGACTAGGGTTTAAATCCTACCTTATCCAGCATCATGGAGTAATATCTTTGAACGGGTTGATTAACAATATCCAGACTTTTTATTAGCAGAATGGATAGAATAACAACTGCTCAAAGTACTTGTTAGCATAAAGCCAGGAGCATCTGTCCAAATGTAGAACAATCACACCGTTTCTCTTGAAACCCTGCTGTCCCACGTTGCCTGCAGAAAGATTTGTCTTCTCTCCACCAAAATAAATTAAAGTTGGAAATAGTGCGAGGTATCAAAAAATCAGCAACAAGCTTCTCCCATGCTGGGATAGTAGGGATCTTGAAAGACCCAGCAAGTCTGTTTACCCATTTGTTTCTCAGGCTGGGTAACTGCTAAGGAGGAAACATTTTCCCAAAATAAAGTATCCAGTATTCTACAGACCGGATAAATGTTACTTGCATCCTTTTCTCCTGCAGATGGAAAGATGCTTCCAAGCAAGTGAATAAGCAGAGCAGAGGACATAGAGAGTTAGTGGTATCAGGGAGTGATGGAGATGTTGCAGGCAATAGTGAAAGTGATGGAACATGACCCATGATGGGAGGTGGGAACAGTGGCAGAGAAAATATGGTAGCACATATCCTGGCAGAGTAGAGAAGATCATTAACCTTCTTCCCCATTGTGTGTTCCCCCAGATCACTCAGACTGCATTGACCCAAGTGGCAACTCAGGACAGATTGCTTGGGCCAAAACTATTTGGTCCTTGGTGGTGTTTAAAGGACATCCTGTCTGTGCACAGCCCTGATCAGCAACAAACGATGGTTAGCACTCCCATGCAGGCATTGAGGCTGTCTCTTCCTGCCTAGCTTCCACTGCAGCTATCCGATGGAGATATTCCACAGTAGTGGCCTGGCCATTGATTTGCTTAAATTTTTTCAGTTGGATTTTTTTTAACCAGATGGACTCCAGCATTTCAAAAAGTTGGCTCAACTTCTCAAAGGCATTGAGGGAATGGGTACAAATACTGGCCTTGTAGTGATGCTGTTGTCTCCTGAGAGAAATTGGATAGTTTAAAGGATTGGATTGAAGATTCCTTCATCTTGAGATGCCCTCTTTCACTAATCTGAGACAGGAACCTGCTACTTCTTCAGGATTGAGGAGCTTTGGCCCTGCAGCTTCAAGAGCAGATTTTCATAGAATAGAATCCTTATAGTGTGGAAACAGGTCTTTCAACCCATTGAGTCCACACCAATTCTCTGAAGAGCATCCCACCCAGACTCAACCCCTCTATCCTGTATTCCCCATGATTAATCCAACAAGCGTGCACACTGTGCAATTTAGCATGGCCAATCCACCTAACCTGCACATCTTTGGACTGTGGGAGGAAACCAGAGCATCCGGAATAAACTCCACACAGAGTGTCATCTGAGGCTAGAATTGAACAGTGCTAACCACTGAGCCACCATGCCACCCCACTTTCTGACAATGAATGGGTCATCAGGGAAAATTGCAGCTAGATAGCTTGTCTTCCCCATCATGTCAGCTTTTAAACTCCATTTGATCATGACATGTAGGTTACGAGGACCCTGTGGAAAATCCTATCCTTGCTTCCATTGTTTTTTATTATTTATTCTCGAGATGTGGGTACTGCTGGCTGGGCCAGCATATGATGCCCATCTTTAACTGTCCAGGGGTCAGTTAAGATTCACCCACGTTGATGTGGCCTGGAGTCACATGTAGGCCAGTCCAGGTAAGGGTGACAGATTTTCTGCCCTAAAGGACATTAGCAAACCCAATGATTTTTTTTTTATGATAATAAACAGCAATTATATGTTTCTCAGTTCCTTGGATGCAACGTCTTGGTCCAGTTCAAACTGATAACCAAATAAAATTTACAATAAAAAGTAAGTTTTCCGTTCAGCCAAACCTTTGAACAAGCTGGGTAGGACTTTTTGGACTCAGGATTGCGTTTGCAAGATGGACTGAACCCACCCAGGAACAAATGGTCATTCATTGGGATTTCCTTGATTGCCATGGAGACAAGTTTCCTGTCAAGAATAAGGGTGTCAGCTGGGCTCCTCGAAGCAAGAGGACCAAGCAGAGGTCTTCTAGCTTAAGAGGATGAATAACATACTCTTTTAAAACTTTAACCAAAAATACTTTGGTGACTGCATTAGGTGTAATGTTTGGGAGGGATAGAGGGGAGTTGGGGACATGATCATCCTTCTACAGGACCGGCCTTTTGTTGCACATGCAATCATTTAGGCCTGTAAACAGTCCAGGAAATCAGGCCTCCCAGCAGGTTATGGAACTGCCTCCATGAAGTTAAACAGTCCTCCAATCAGTTTAGGATGGTGGAAGGTTATTCTTTTAACTTGGTTTAACAATGTGCACAATTGGATAATTGGTCCCTACTATACCCAAATGCACCATGAAAAGAATGGCCAGCTCCGGGAACAAGGACAGGAAACCAGCATTCCTACTGATCTGGATAGTTGTAGGCTTGTTCCCAGCCTTGGAGGGATTAGAAAAGTCAGCCAATTACATTCATCTCAATTACATGTAATCATCATTTGGATTAATTGACAGCTCCTTTGAGCCAAATTGAATGCAGATTTAGTGCAATCACATATGCTGAATGAAATCTCAGTTTAAGAACTTTTTTTTCCCAGCAGATTATTTAATAACTTTTATTTGAATGTTGAAGGTTGAGGAGAATCTTACAGAAGTTTACAAAATTATGACAGGCATTGATGGTCAGAGTGCTTTTCCCAATTGGAAATGTCAATTGCTAGGGGGACGTATGTTTAAGGTAAAAGGGGGTGAGTTTAAAGGAGATGTGAGAGGCAAGAGTTTTTACACAGAGGCTAGCAAATGCTTGGAACGCGCTGCCAGATGAAATGGTAGAGGCAGATACGATAGCAGCATTTAAGAGGCATCTCGACAATATGATTAGGCAGGGAATGGAGAGATATGAACAGCACAGAGACAAATGCTTTTAGTTTAGAAAGGCATTATGTATTGGTACAGTCTTGGTGGACCAAAGGGCCTGTTCCTGCACTGTACTGTTCTTTTTGCAAGTGTCAGCACTTTGGGTTACACATTAAGAATTTGGTATTGATATTCAATTGAAATTTTTCATTAAATCATCACATTAAGGTGATTATTTATTGGTATGGAAATTTGTTTATACAATAATTTACTCTATAGGAACTGAAGAAGTTCACCCCAATTCAATCAGAATCAAAAGACACACTCCTGTGCTGATGAAGAACTTTGAGGCCAGAAAAAATGAGCATCTTATGGCCTTCAGACAAATTGATAATGGCTATCCTTGTGATTGATTTAGAATCTATTTTTTTTTTTTAAAGTGTAACACATTAAGATCCAGCAGTTAATCATAAAGGTCATTTAAAAGGAAATACTTCAGCAATGGAAATGCAACTACTCTATAGATTGCTGAACCTATCAAAAATGTAAAGTTCCCAATGAAATTAGAAATGCTGCGGTAATTTTGTCAGAGAATAGAAAAACTAGAAGAATATGAAACACTGAAATTGCATCAGATCATGCCGAGTGGCTGTAACACTGCAGTAATTATCCCAGTTAGCAAAGAGGTACAACCAATACTGGCTAATAAAAATAGAAACAAAAACATGTTGGAAAAGTGTGGAGGGTTGGGAGCTTCTGTGAAGTGACACAGAGTTGATTATTTCATGTTGAAAATATCCCTTACCAGAACTGAAGAAACAAATTCTTGATAGTTTCTAGTTTAAAGCCAATACATTCAAAGTTAAATGAGCTGATGGGATAAGAAGAGAGTGATAGAGGATGAGTGAGTTGGTCCAAGGAACATTCCCTCTTACACCCTTCCACAAAACCCATCACCCCTGCCCAAAACCGCTCATGTCGTTTCCATTGGTATGTGAAGCCTAAACCTAAACCTACATCACACATATTCAGCAACAAGTTACAAGAACCCATTAAAGTGACATCTGCACCAGAATATTGTAGCAAAGGCAGAGATCAAATATAGTTGTTCTCCATTCTATTTTGCTTCTATATGGGACCAAATTATTACATGCTTCCTCGGTGCAGTGGAAAAGAATAAGGCTCCGAATGTAAAGCCCAGAATGCTTTTGAAACTGTGATAGAAAAACATTTGGGTTGTTGATCAAAGACAAATTTTCTTGAAGTTTTTAGACTTGCATGCCTCAGGCGAATTTGCAAGATTAGCAATTCATTAGAATTAGTATTAGATTTTATTGTCGCATATACTCCAGTATAGGAAAGCATGAGTACAGTAAGAAGTATACAAAGTTGCCATTCTGCAGCACCATTTTGGTTACAAACTTGAATATAAAATTGGAATTAAAATACTGAAATAAAAGAAGCAAAGCCAAAGGGAATGAAAGACACCTAGATATTAAAGTGCAGGGAACAAAATAAAATTTGCAGATAATAAGAACTTGGAAAAATTGTGACAAACAAAAATAGAAATCAAGGAGAAAAACCATCATTTATACTGCTTGAAAGAAGGGTGCTGATTATTTGGCACATGATTGATAGAAATATTGCCATGGAGACTGTACCAATTAATGATAACTGACAGTTAAATGCCAGGCTTTATTTAAATTTTACACCAGGTGTGTTGACTCTATATGGCCACCTGCCCTGCGAAATGAACCAACAAATGGCTATCATCTGTTGAGCTGAAACACTACAGTGGATGTAAATAAGCTTTCTGTCTGCAAAACAACACAGCCCGATTTAATAATAGAAATAGTTTTGCGTACTCACAAAGTGCATCACAATGCAAATCCTAAATTGATTGTCAGTGCATTCTTAACACGCCGAGGATTATCCAGTAAATGCTATCTAATTGTAGAATCACATCTAATGTTGAGAATTTTCACCAGCTTCATTATTCTCCTATTGGTGGCTGTGCCTTCAGCTGCCCCAACCCTGAACTCCAAAATTCACTACCTTTGCATTTTGCTACCACCTACTCCTTCTTTTAACATGCTCCTCAAAACTGACCTCTTGCACCAAGATTTTGGTCACCTGTTTAAAAATCTTATGCCTTCTGTTTAATAATTCCTTAAAATGTCTTGTTGTGTTTTACCACAGCAACAACTTAGTTACACACATATAAGTTGGGATGAAAGGAAAGGAACAGCACCTTGAGATTGCTCTCTCATGACTGATTTCATTGTTGCCTTATCTCTACTTTCTTGCCTACCCCATTACATTTTGACTCAATTGTCATCATAAGTCCAAGCTTTAGAAGTATTCCATGTCCTGCCTTAACCACTGGCTGGGGAAGAGAGTTCCAAGCACAGCTCTGGTGGAAAAAAGTAATTTTTAACATCTGTATCTTAAACAAGAGACTCCTTGTTTTTAAATTGTAACCTCCAATGGTCATCTCTCCTGAAGGAAACATCCGGTCAGCTTCCAAAGGTACATTTCAATAAGATCACCCCTCAGCTTTTAAATTCCAATGATCTAGGCCTATCCTAACTAACACTCCCTTAGTGGAGTCGCAGGTAGATCGGATAGTGAAGAAGGCATTTGGTATGCTTTCCTTTATTGGTCAGATGTTGCAGCTGTACAGGACATTGGTTAGGCCACTGTTGGAATATTGAGTGCAATTCTGGTCTCCTACCTATCGGAAAGATGTTGTGAAACATGAAAGGGTTCAGAAAAGATTTACAAGGATGTTGCCAGGGTTGGAGGATCTGAGCTACAGGGAGAGGCAGAACAGGCTGGGGCTGTTTTCCCTGGAGCGTCGGAGGCTGAGGGGTGACCTTATAGAGGTTTACAAAATTATGAGGGGCATAGATAGGATAAATTAGACAAAGTCTTTTCCCTGGGGTTGGGGAGTGCAGAACTAGAGGGCATAGGTTTATGGTGAGAGGGGAAAGATATAAAAGAGACCTAAGGGGCAACTTTTTTACACAGAAGGTGGTACATTTATGGAATGAGCTGCCAGAGGAAGTGGTGGAGACTGGTACAATTGCAACATTTAATAGGCATTTGGATGGGTATATGAATAGGAAGGGTTTGGAGTGATATGGGCAATGTGCTGTCAGGTGGGACGAGGTTGGGTTGGTATATCAGGTCAGCATGGACGGGTTGGACCGAAGGGTCTGTTTCCATGCTGTACATCTCAATGACTCTATATCCCTTTATAACCAAAAAAAGCGTGGAAGTGGAAGCTTTTCATCTTGCACGAGGATGCAAGAAACACGCTTGAAGAAAGAGGCACTATCTTATACAGAATAAGAAGAGAATGCTGATCGGTTGGGCCATAATTGGAATGGTGAAGCAAAGAGAAAAAGCTAGCTGTCAATCTTAATTCTGAGAACAAGCAGATGGATTCTTATAGGTCAGGGCATTGTCATGATGTTGCAGCAAAGATTGGCAGTCTCCATGACCCTTTTTTGTTTTGCAAAAGGTGTAATGTCTGTCAATTCTTTTTGCCCACATAAAGCAGAGTCCTACGTGTTAATATACTTACACCTTCTAATACACACAAATGCATTACACTGCAAGGATGTCTGATGATCTCTAAATTGGTTTCTGGTGTAACACAGCAGTACAAGAAAAAAAGCTTGAATTGCTTGTCTCATTTTAGCAATGTATAACCCTTTCATCCTGATGTCGGTTGGGTAGACCGTGCTTCTAATACTATTAAGGCCTTTAGTAAGGTAACCCAAACTGTTTTGGTCTATACAAGGTTTATATAGCATTTCTTATATAGGAAATGTCTGAAGGTTCTATATGAATACTTTAACATTGTATAATGGATGTATTTTTCAGAATGAGAGGAAAGGGTAATACAAAGCTGTAATATTTCTCTGAGCTTAGGTTAAATTTTACTTTCTAATTAAGTTTTTCATTAGCTTACAGTTAACAATATATTTCAACCTGTTGTTCTGAATGTGCACTAACATTTAAGGTATGGATTTGGAAAATTCAATTCTTGCTCAAAATTTCCAACATTCCTTCTATATAGTTTACATTTTATCTCTTGTGGTTCTTTTGTGGCTTCTTCATTACCAGGCTCCAAGACTTCAAGGGAGAATTATGATACTGTCATATGAATGCAGTGATGTTCTGTGTAGTCTGCAGTGGTATCAACATTAAAACACACAATGCTGACATTTATCACCAGGCGACTGAAAGAATTGATCTGTCATCATTTCATATAATTGACCCATGGACGAAGAATCCCAAACCTATGATTAATCATTAATGATCACTGTTTTAAAAGTTCAACATAACAGAACATTTCAAAATGTCCCAACTAATTTTATCGTTTGCAATTTTAATTGCGTGCTGAAATGTTTATCTTTTTGACTTGTGTGTATGATTAGCTGGCTGCTTCCTAGTCTTGCTAAAGCTCCATCTCCGTTTCTTTCCATCTCTGCACCTAACCCAAGGCTTTTACACAACCTTATCTAGTTCTTGGGTTAGAATCTGATCTGCTAAATGTCATTTTATCACCTTCCTGAGTACTGTGTAATTTTGACTACTATCTCAACAGTTTCTTCTGAATTTATTGTGGTTTCTGTGTCACGTCCTTGCCAGCAATACCAATCATTCTGTCATAAATCTGTTCATAGTTGCTTTACCTTTAGTTCATAAGAGATTTTAAAAATACCATAATTTTTCTGCATTCTGCTAATGCTAATAGAAGGGAAGTCTTGACATAAATTAAAATTGCTTTGGAACAAAGAATTCATCTTTTCCTTTCTTGCCATTGTTTGTTTCAGTTATTTTGTTGCTCTTACCTTTCAGTTAGGAAGACTTTAAAGTATACTTGTTCATATTACAAATAAATGCACTAATTCATTTGTCAGTATCTTTTTTAATGTTTGTCAAGTTTCCATCCATGAAAATATTTTTTTGCACGCAGAATACCATAACAGTTCAGTTGAAGTTGAAAGCAAACATTCTATTTACCACTGTGCATTCAGAGTGTATGTTATCATAGAATTATTTGAAGTCAATGCAATAAATATCTCTCCCTTTATTGCTCTCACTAGAAGCTTCCCAATTTACAGATTCCATTAGTAATTTATCAGCAAAATTATGAAGTTGCTGTTATGAATCTAGATTAAGAAAGCAGCTGTACAACACATTTCTCTGTAAAGCTTCTCATATGCATTTCAAAAACATGTCATCCCAACATGGAGGTTTTGTTTTCACTTTATCCACATATCTTGCTCCTGACTAAGGCAATCAATATTTACTGTAGATTGTGCACAGATAATTCTTTTTTAAAGAAATTACCTTAATATCATGTTTTTCTCTTTAAGTATAATCCAGCACATCTAACACTTGGCAGTATTTAACTGGCAAAATTATGAGGTCATAACATTAGCACAAGAGGAGAAAACCCCACACAACAACTAATCAGAAAAACATGACATTTTCCCATGTTCATTTACGAGTTATGGACATTACTGTCAATGTCCACAATTAATTGGCCTGATGAAGTTAAAATACATGCAGATTCTGAAAATCTGGAATAAAAACAGAAAATGCTGGAGATACTCAACTAGTCAGGAGAGAGAATCAGGATTACGTTTCCAGCATTGTCTGTTTGTCATTAATCTTTTATATCTAATAATGGATGTACATTTGCTCGCTGAGCTGAAAGGTTCGGCTTCAGACATTTTGTCACTATACTAGGTAACATCATCAGTGAGCCTCCGGATGAAACACTGGTGGTATGGCCTGCTTTTTATTTATTTTTGTGGGTTTCCTTGAGTTGGTGACATCATTTCCTGTGGTGGTGTCATTTCCTGTTCTTTTTCTTAGGGGTGGTAAATGGGATCCAAGTCAATGTGTTTGTTGATAGAGTTGCGGTTGGAATGTCATGCTTCGAGGAATTTTCATGTGTGTCTCTGTTTGGCTTGTCCTAGGATGGATATGTTGTCACAGTCAAAGTGGTATCCTCCCTCATCTGTAGTGAGAGTGGATCATGACTTTTTGTGGCCAGTTGATGTTCATGTATACCCTCCTTTGATGTAACAGCCCTGTTCACATCCATCAACATCAATCTGGCCAAGTAAACACTGACTACACTATTAGAAGAACCAAATGCACACGCACCAAACACCACAACTTTCATCAACAAGGACAATATCTTCAAGTTAGTGGACCTATGCTTTACCACCCACTTCACCTTCAACAACAAAACCTACAAACAAACCAATGAAACACCAATGGGATCTCTGATATCAGGGCTCTTAAAGGCAGTAATGCAGAGACTTGAACAAACAGCTCTACCAACCATCCATCCCAAACTTTGGGTCCGCTATGTGGATGACACCTTTGTCACCAGTAAACAAAACAAATTAGAGGGAACCTTCAGGACCATCAATAATACCCTTACTAGCATAAAATACACTAAAGAGGAGGAAAACAACAACAAACTGCCATTCTTAGATGTCAGAGTAGAGCAAACAGCCAATGGCGAACTTCAAACCAGCGCCTACAGGAAAACAACACATACAGACCAAATATTGAACTACAGAAGCAATCATCCACAAACGAAGCTGCATTAGATCATCATTTCAATGAACCACCACACACTGCAGCACAGAGGAACTACGCAGCGCAGAGGAAAATCACTTATACAGTGTATTCAAATAGAAGAGGTACCCAATGAACACAGATTGCTGATTTCTCAGCAACAAATCCAAACAAGCAGACAAAGCACATCCAGAAACCCTAGCACTCTCCCCTACATCAAAGGCATCTCGGAAATGACTGCCAGACTACTCAGACCTCTTGGCATCATCATAGCCCATAAACCCACCAACACACCAAAACAGCAGCTAATGAACTTGAAAGACCCTATACAGACAACAAGCAAAACTAATGTCATTTTCAAAATACCTTGCAAGAAATGTAACAAACATTACATTGGACAAACAGCAAAAACTAGCCACCAGGATTCCTGAACATCAACTAGCCACAAAAAGACATGACCCACTCTGATTAGTATCCTTACATAGGACGAGGAAAGACACCACTTCAACTGGGACAACACTTCCATCCTAGGACAAGCCAAACAGAGTCACACATGAGAATTCTTAGAGTTCTGGTTAGAATGCCACGCTTCTATCAGCACACGCACTGACTTGGATTCTATTTACTACCCTGAAAAAAAGAACAGAAAATTACACCACCACAGGAAATGACATCACCCAAGGAGACCTAAATACATAAATAAAAAGCGGGCCATACCACTAGCGCTTCACCCGTAAACTCTCTAATGGCGTTACTTAGTTTGGTGATGAAATGTCTAAAAATGAACCTTCCAGCTCAGCAAGCAAACCTATATCCAGAACCTCAACTGGAGCTACAAATCTCCTCAAAATCACTAATATCTAAATATCCTCAAAGTCATTGATGTTTATAGCACAACAAAAGGCCCTTTGGTCCATTGAGTTTGTATCAGTCAAAATCAATCACCTAATGATTATAATCCCACTTTCCAGCCCTTGATGCGATCTTCTTGAACCACTGCTCTTAATGTGGTGTAGGTATACTCATGTGCTTTGAGAGAAATATTTTCATGATTTTAATCCACTAAGGACAAGACACTATACTTCCGTTTTGGGACAACTTGTGACTTCAAGGGGAAATTGTTGGAGGTGTTCCTATTCACTTCCTGTATTTGTTTTACTAGGCAGCAGAAATTAGATTTTGAAGTTACTGTTGAAGAAGTCTTTATGAATTCATGCAATGCACCCTGTATATAGTTCACTCAGCAGTTATATTTCACTTGAGGTACACTGTATGATTGTTTAATATACTGAATGATGCGTCAATCAGGTTGGTTTCTTTGTCATTGATGAGATGATCTGATCAATGACAAGAAGTTAAGATGGACAGGGCTGGTTGCTTCATCGATCTTCAGACAAGTGCCAATAAAGGGGTTTATTTGTGATTGTATGCATTGTATTAGCAAGATTTTTGTGGTACTTATTGTTATGTACTTTGCTTTAATACGTTGGGTATATTCTGTTGTTAGAACTGCCTTGTGTTATTAATATCCAGAGTAATTCCGACAGACCAGAGAAAGTAGAAATGGAGTCATAGAGATGTGCAACATGGAAACAGACCCTTCAGTCCAATCTGT
>NC_057729.1:22380964-22449776 GCF_004010195.1 Chiloscyllium plagiosum | reverse complement strand
GGTCTCTTTGTTCAGCAACACTCCCTAAGTGTACCATTAAGTGTATAAGTCCTGTTGCTAGTCCAGGTGTTTCGCATTAATTGTGACCTCCCAGCTTATTGTTGCTGGATGATTCAGTGATTATAACACTGTTAAATATCAAGGGGAAATAGCTTGATTCTCTGTGGCCGAACTATTCTGAAGGGGAATCACATCAGATTGAAAATGTTAACTCAGTTTCTCTTTCCATAGGTGCACTCAGACCTGCTGATTTTCTGCAGCATTCTTCTAGTCAGTAAGCCGAAGTGGCAAGAACATAGTATAACATGGCCAATCAGATAGCAAATTGGATATGAACATATAAATCAGCAGTAGAATTAGGCCATTTGGTACTTCAAGACTGCTCCACCTTTCACCAGTATCAAGGTTGACGTGTTTGAGTCCAATTTCCAATTCCCATCTTTGTCCGATAAAGTTTGATTCTTTTGCCTCAGAAAAGAATCTACCTAATTCCAAATCCAAAATATTCAATAATCCCCTTCTGAGGCAGGAAATTGCAAAGTCATACAACCCTCAATCATACGCAAGTCATCTGCTTTCTACATGCAGCCATTTCTCTCTGCCTAATACCTCAGAGCTGTGTTTCCTCATTCTCCTAATTGATTGTGGCTTTGTACCTATCCATTGGATTTCAATGATTTAGCTGCATGGTTCTTTACAGTTCCAGCCTCTCATCATTAAGAGAACAAAGAAATTAATTTGAACTATATTACGATTCCCCTTTCTTCAGTTCAAAATTTAATCAATTTATTATGTGTTATATTTAAAATGTGGTTTGCGATTAAAAAAAACTTTACAAAGAATACATTATCTGGAAAGAATTCTGATGATCTTCTGCTCTATGTAATTTTACACTTACCTAAAATAATTATATTACAGCTCAATTATCCAACCATTGATTTGACGTTCCTCTTCTGACAAAATGTATGCCAATTTTCACATTATCAGAACACTGGTACATTTTTGCATAAAATGTGAGTGTATCATTAAAAAGCATGCTTTGAATGCAGGGATTTGAGCTCACAATTTAGACTGTACTGAGGTGTGCTATATTGGTAGAGGTGCAGTCCTTTAGATGAAACATTACACCAATGCCCTACCTAATATTTTAAGAGAGGTAAAAAAGAGCCACATTAGTATCCGTGAGGGAGCTGTCCTTGCCAACAATTATTCATTAGCACCATTTTGTATCCTTTTTTATTCCATTGCTATCATAGGACCTGACTGACTGCAAATTGTCAAAATTATAACTGTGATCATGCTTCAAAAGTAATTTATTGACTGAAATATGTTCTTTCACATTAAAATCACGATATAAATGCAAGTCTTTTCTTATTTTCCATTATTCAGTTTGCATGGATTATCATGGACTGTAGTTTGCAAAGAGTATTAATATGGAATTAGTGAAAAACATATGTAAACATTGTTCTGGCAATGCTCTTTGGATGAAATTCAGAAAATTTGAGATACTGTGATGGTGAAAAGAGGGTTGGAGAGTGATAATGTTCGCATGACAATGAAATTAACTCATTTCGATATAAAACTAAATAAAGTTTGTACAAATTGCTATATGTGACAACAAAGCTCAATGTAACTACATCAAGTACCACCTCAGCTGTCATCCTGTTACCTGCTCTTTACCCACATTTTTGATTTTAAGTTCCTTGCCCAAATCCTTCTGAAGTTGTTATTGTATATATTTTATTCTCCTGTTTTGTGTTGAACAGAAGCCAACATGTGGACACTCCTTTCACAGGATTTTACCGCATCTCTGGTGCCTTGGAATTCACTTTAAAAAGAAAATAAATATTATTCTAATTCCTGTTTCTTTCTGGAATGCCTATATTCAATATTGCTCCTTTGGAACATATGAACATCGGAATAGGAATAGACCATTCAGCCCATCAAGCCTGCTCCACCATTTAACATGATCATGGTCGATTGAACACTTCAATACTCTTTACCCAACTATCCCCACAATCCCTTATGTACTCGATAACAAAAAAATGTATCAACTGTTGATTTAAGAATACTCAAAAACTGAACTTCCATAATCCTCTGGCGTAGTGAATTCCAAAGATTTACCATTCTCTGAATTTTAAAAAACTTGCCATCTCAGTCCTGAATAGTATTCCCAATGTTTTTAAACTTGGTCCCCTAGATGTAGGTTCCTCCACTGGAGAAACATCATACCTGCATCTACCCTGTCGAAAGACCGAAAAAACTGTGGATGCTGTAAATCAGAAACAGAAACAGAAATTGTTGGAGAAACTCAGCATGTCTGGTAGCATCTATGCAGAGAAATCAGTTAACATTTTGTGTCAAGTGACTCTTCCTGTTCTGAGGAAGGGTTACTCGACCTGAAACATTAACTCTGATTTCTCTCTGTAGATGCTGCCAGACCTGCTGAGTTTCTCCAACAATTTCTGTTCTACACTGTCTGTACCTTTGTCAGTTTCAATGGGATCACCATCATTCTTCAAAACTCCAGTGACTATGGATCCAGTTTGCTCAATCTCTCTTCATAGGAAGGGAACAAATCTAGTCCCTTTCTGTCAAAAGTATATTTCCTGAGGTAAGAAGACCAAAACTGCACACAGTACTCAACACACAGCATACAAGTGGGGTCTAACTTGAACATTTGAAGCACCTATATATCTGAAAAAAGACAACTTTAGTCCTGTACACAAATCCTCTTGTGATAAAAGCTAAAATTCCACTAGCGTCCCCAAGAGCTGGCTGCAGCTGCCTGTTTGCTTTCAGGTGACTTATTAACAAAAATAGCCCTGTCCCTTTCCATGTTTACATTCTCTAACCTGTTACCATTTAAGAAATAAACTGCACATATGTTCTTCCTACCAGGTTGGATAACCTCACACTATCTCACATTATATTCCATCTGCCTCCTGAAGACATTTTACAACTCACAACCCACATACCTGCTCAGATTTGTTTACAGCAATGATTTTCAATAGTCTTTTGGCCATGCCCCCTTAGGATCTCTTCTCAGGTTCCAGCACCCCCCCTC
Organism: Chiloscyllium plagiosum; assembly: GCF_004010195.1. Taxonomy (NCBI): domain Eukaryota; kingdom Metazoa; phylum Chordata; class Chondrichthyes; order Orectolobiformes; family Hemiscylliidae; genus Chiloscyllium; species Chiloscyllium plagiosum. The sequence goes on along the minus strand of NC_057729.1, from coordinate 22,446,709 downwards.
CCCTTTCAAACAGGGATACAAAACCAACAGATAGAAAATCATTTATTATTGAACACCAAGAAAACTTCAACATTCCAACATACTGGACAAAACTTAAAAAAAGACTCTATGAAATTAAACATCTATCTTGCTGAATGTGATCCTTGAACTTGGTGCTTTTCTGCAAGTTTCATGATCTCAGGCTCCAGATTAGGTTAGGTTTGGATATTTCATCAGTTCAGTTACCAGGGTCCCCATAAACACTTGGGGCTCCCCTTCTCAGTTTTCAGTCTGTGGCCCCCTTCAAATGTGCCAGGGACCCTAAGGCTGGTTGAGAATGGCTGGTTTAAAGTCATAGAGGGAGAGCATGGAACCAGACCCTTCGGTCCAGCTCATCCATGCCAACCAAATATCCTAAATACATCCATATCTATTTGCCAGCGATTAGCCCATATCCTCCTAAATCCTTCATCTTCATATACCTATTCAGATACTTTTTAAATATTGTACATGTACCAGCCTCCACTACTTCCTCTGGCAACTCATTCCATACAGACACCACCCTCTGCGTGAAAAAATTTCCCCTTTGGTCCCTTTTATATCTTTCCCTTTTTGTCTTAAACCTATGCCCTCTAGTTTTGGACTCCCTCACCCTGGGGAACCTCATCTTCCAACACTTCAGGGAAAATAGCCCCAGCTTATTCTGTCTCTCCCTATAGCTCAAACTCTGGATGTAGGTTTGCTCGCTAAGCTAGAAGGTTCATTTTCAGACATTTTGTCATCATACTAGGTAACATCTTCAGTGAGCATTTCAATGAAGCAATGGTGATGTAGCCTGCTTTCTATTTATATGTTTGGGTTTCCTTGGGTAGCAATGTCATTTCTTGTGGTGATATAATTTCCTATGGTGACATCATTTCCTGTTCTTTTTCTCAGGGGGTGGTAAATGGGATCCAAATCAATGTGTTTGTTGATAGAGTTCTGGTTGGAATGCCATGCTTCGAGGAATTCTCCTGCATGTCTCTGTTTGACTTGTCCGAGGATGGATGCGATGTTCCAGTCAAAGTGGTGTCCTTCCTTTTCTGTATGTAAAGATACTAGTGGGTGTGGGTCATGTCTTTTTGAGGCAAGTTGATGTTCATGTATCCTGGTGGCTAATTTTCTGCCTATTTGTCCAATGTAGTGTTTGTTACAGTTTTTGCACGGTATTTTGTAAATGACATTATTTTTGCTTGTTGTCTGTATAGGGTCTGTCAAGTTCATTAGCTGCTGTTTTGGTGTTTTAGTGGGTTTGAGCTACCATGATGCCAAGAGGTCTGAGTAGTCTAGCAGTCATTTCCAAGATGTCTTTTATGTAGAGGAGAATGGCTAGGGTTTCTGGATGTGTTTTGTCTGCTTGTTTGGGTTTGGTGCTGAGAAATGGGCAGACTGTGTTCATTCAGTACCCATTCTTTTTGAATACACTGCACAAGTGATTTTCCTCTGCTCTGCTGCAGTGTGTGGTGGCTCATTGAACTAATGTTCTAATGCAGCTTCGTTGAGATGATTGTTTCTATAGTCCAATATTTGGTCCTTATGTGTTGTTTCCCTGTTGTTTTCCACTCTCCCCTACATCAAAGACATCTCAGAAATGACAAGAAAGCATTCATCTTACTTGAGCAAAATGGCAAGACCAAGTATGATTACTACAGGATATATGCCAAAGATAACTGTACGATATCAACTACCATACAACACAGTACTGCAATTTCAGGAATGGGAGAGAACTATCACTCTCATGTGAAAATCATGTGTGCACAATTAGGGTGACCAGTCAGAATTCCAAATCATCTTGTTCTGAGAGATTCAGACTTCGGGGCCGATGGGGAAGGTGGCTATGATAATTACGTTATTGATAATAACTACAATATAACTAATTAAAAACAAATTGTTGGAATTGTGTAAACCTTGGTGAGAGATGTGGTATGATGAAGCTAATGATATCGCTCTGAGGTTCCATTGCAACATTTCAGTGTTGGGTGGTTTCTAGTGCTGCCGCTATAGTGGAAGCTGACAGATTGGCCGGCAACCTAATGGTCATATCTCCAAGTGCTATCATGGAATTAGACACCATTAAATCTTGAAAAGAATGGTTTTGAGTGCTGAGCAAAGCCTGACTTTATACTGATGCCAGTCTCCTCCCTGATCCACTATACTGACAGCAGATTATCAGGCTGGCTCATCAATCAACCTACCATTTTATTGTGCATTTCTATCCGCCTTTCTCTGTATCCTGCCATATCAAAGTCTTCATCTGAGTCGCCTACAGTAGAACATGTCCATAATCTCATCCTCCTGCATAGGCTTCATGCCTGATCACATGCAGGTCCTCTCTCAATACTCCCCGCTAATTTTTAAATTGTGCTAATATCTGGGCTGATGGCTGTAAGTTTCTGAGCAAGCGATGATGCTTCCTTATAATCTGTGACCTGCTTGTCTTACAAATTCCTTACTGGTACTCGACCAAGTGGCAGTTCTTATTTGAAAGAACATAGATACAAAGTGAGGGTTGCAGCAATAGAAGAGGGAAATGAGGGCAGATGCTTGCACTGCTTGCAACTTATAGAGGAGAAGGCATTCCAGGATGAGGGGCAAGAGGATGTGTGGACAAGTGGATTTGGAAAGATCATGCCCTCAACTTTGGTAGCGTCAGACCCACTGTAGCTCACTTGTGTCCACACCTGTTAATCCCATTATCTTCATAGGCTATGCCTGTCCCCTGCTGGTTAGGTGCAATAGGGTTAGAAGTTTAGGGTTAGGGTTAGCTTGTGATTCTGTGCCACCTTGATCTATGATGGGAGGAAGTGTCTTCCCTGTACATTCAGCAGAGGTAGAGTTAGTGTGTACTAGTCAGATCTGTTTGGATGATCAGGTGTTTTTAGTGGGAGCAGTTCAGGGGAATCAGACAGAGTGGAGGGTGGTGGGGGTCATCTTTGTAGTTGGCCCAGATTTGTGGCTCATTTTGACTCCTCTTACCTTTCTTGGCTAACTATTCAGAGTTAAAGGGTGATTTTGAAGGGTTCCAGATGCTAGGCAATTGTCCAGCAAAAGTTTCAACTTTCAGGACAATTGTTGCAGAGTTAGTCAGCTATATTCAGCTCCTATATGGTCCTGATATGCAACTCCAATTTATGCTTGAGGAATTACTATCGGAAGATCAGAGCCATAATTTATTTTTCTTGAATCAATATTTTAAAACTAAAATTATTTTTTTCACTGAGTAACTGTTAATTAGTTCATTGGGAATACGGGTTGAAGAAGTTACTGAGTTCAACAATAAGACTTTGTGAGGATCAGGCAAGCCAAACCTCTGATGATATCATTACTGTTTATTGCGTGCATTGAAGCATTCAAAAGTCTGCAGCTATAAACTCGAAATGACGTGGTAAAGATAATTGCAAGCCTTCATAATCATTTATTATTTAGAGCCTAATTGTGGCATTTCTTCACAGAAGTTTTCTTTGTTGTCATTTTAAGACATATGTTGCTGGTTGGAACGACCTCAGAAAATATTTCTACTTTTAATAACGTTTGTTTAGGATTATTATAGTGGCAGTACATTGTTCCAGTGTCTGAGGAAATAATTAAAATATGCAATAGTTTTATATATTTTCATATGAAGCATTGATTTGTTATTCTCCTGTGCTGTTAGATTTTGTATGCTTTATGATGTCTTTTACTTTATTGCGCTCCTGGGCTCCCCTGGCCAGTCTACCGAATAGTGCACAAAATGGGATTCATAAAAAAAGCAATAAAATAGAAAAATAACTTTACAAAAAAATTCAGCTCCAGCTATTTTCCATTTATATTTCCGCAATGAATCGTATAAAGTTGGGCCATGTTAGCATCATCATTGCAGGGAAGAAAGCAACTTATATCTAATAGTTTCTGCTTGTACTATTACCGTCCACGTTGAGCTGTTGCTATATCATATGAAGCATGGCAAAATAATTCTAAAGCATTGAACAGTTCATTAAGTACAAATTTTCATTTCACATCACCTTGATTTGCAAAGACACTTTCTGGGGACTTAGTCTGAATATCTTCTTTAGAATAAGTCTCTTTCCAGCTGACTGTTTCTCTATGATTTTTAATGCATTATTTACTCAGCCATGTCGAATTGTTATTATGGTAGATTGCATATACTTTCACCTCAATTTCCTTTCTTTGTTAAAAATTGCTAAATGGTCCTCAATCCTCGTATATTCAAATTATGTGGACTTTATGGCATTGCTGCTCTTCCTCAAATAGCAGCAATGCAGAACTAATTGGCGGACATGAATAACCTGTTCTCAATAAGCCATAATGACGATTAAACATTTCCTGCTGTGTATGGCCAGGGTGAGCTGCTTTTAACTTCATCTGTTATTGTAAATGTTAGTCCTCACTTTTTTTTGTCAACATTAAATAGAAAATAATCAAAGAAGAAATCAATTGTATGGGATTAAATTTTCATTCTCTGTGTGAAGTACTTGCATATATACAATGGTGCATTTCTCATCTTTGGGTTATCCAAAAGCACTTTACAGTCAGTTAATTATTTTTTAGAGAACCTTCTGTCAGTTTGTAGATAAATGTGGCAGCCAATATGCCAACTGCAAGATCCCATAAAGAACAATATGATGTTCTGCTGTTGGTTGAATGATAAATGTGGTCCAGAATACTTCACAAGCTTCCCTCTTTTCTTCAAAGAGCAATGAAATTTGTTATGAGGACAGATAGGTGGATGTGTAATTTTCATCTCACCACTGGGAGCATAAACCATCATTGTGAAGCAGATGCCAATATTACAAACTGCCCAAGTCTCATCATATCACATCAATAATAAGTGCTTGATGCACAGGGATCATTTGAAACCTTGGGCCTTATTCAAAAGACAGTACAAGTGATAATCAGGAATGATGGCAAAATGGTTACGTCACTCAACTAGCAAGCCAAAGGCCTGGGCTAACAATCCAAAGACATGAAATTAAATCCTACTGTGGCACTTGGAAAGTTTACATTCCATTAAATAAAGAAATCTGAAATAACAAAGAAACAAGTATTGTAATAGTAATTATGAAAACTTCTGAATTGTTCTAAAAAACACATCTGGTTTACAAATGCCTTCTCCATAAGAAAATCTGCCATCTTTATCTATCATTTATGACTTATACCTCAAAGCAAAGATGCTGAAGTAACTGGTTTTTGCAACAGCCTTAAATGTTATTCTATCATATCAAACCACTTAACAAAAACAAGGAATAAAACCATAGAGACCATCCAGTATCAAACTCTACATTGGAAATTACAGAAACATACACAGCTCAGTCTACCATGCAATGTCCTTCAATTATTTTCTGGACATTTTTTGGCAAAACTGAGAGAGCTGTCCCATAAACTAATCAAGCAATAGGCTTTACAGCTTGAAAATCTGACAAAAAGTAAATCTCTACATTACGGTTATTTATCTGTGTCCAGACCTCACCATGGTCAGAAACTGACTTCTACAGATCTGTAATTCTTAATCCACAATCAAGCAATTCTTAAAGATGCAGCTACACCGAATAAAGAAAAGAAACTGAAGCAAAAAATGATAAATAAAAGGAGAGAGAACCACAGTAAAATGAATAAATAAACTCAACATTGCATTCTATTTCTTAACAAGAAACAAAGTTCTCCAAAAAGAAATGGATGGCAAATATTTGACTAGTAATTTGTGACATTAGAGAGACTCATCAAATTAATCATTGCTTCTTCACCAATTAAAGTCTTAGGAAGGATATTTTGGGCAAGGGAAAGGGGAATACAATGGACACGTTACTTGAAAATAGAAGCAAGTGTGAAGCCGTACTGGCAGGCCAGCAACATGTGCAGGAAAGAAGGTCAAATCTGAACAACATATGACCTACCAATCATATACAAATAGAGTGAAGAAGAAAACTGATGGTGGTGATTGTGTGGTGACGTTGTTTTTGCTGCTGGTTGCCATCACACAATCAAGTTGTCAAACAAATACAACTGAAAGCAATGCATATTTCTCCAGATGAACATATGATCATCAGATCAGGCCTGGTTTTCAAATCTCCAAAATGCTACATTGTGTTTTGAAATGTTAATCTTGTAAATTCTATTTTACCTGTTCGCATACTTAGTGAATTGACAACATGCCTCTATACAAATATGGATATCAGTTTGAGTTTATTTCACCTTGGGATAAAAGTGACATGTCATGTAATGTCTCACATTATATATGTCAGTATACCTTTAAGACACATGCTCATGAATTCATCATTGATCATAGCATCTGACCTGAGGGTCTTGCTCTCTATCTTACTCCATCATCACAGTAAGGGTGATATGCTGCTGGAAGTATGCTGCTCAATGTGCTCAGTTGAAATGTTATATTTGGGTAGAATAATTAGCTGTAATAAATAGCTATTGGATTCTTCAATGCCACAATACTCACTCCTAGTTTCTTGTATTGGGAGAGATAACATGAGCACTGCCACATCTGGTTAAAATAAATGCTGGAGGGAAACTCACATCACATCCCCTTTAGAATTGTTCCATTTATTTTGTATCATGTCTCCATTTTCTTCTAATAAAACGCATCACTTCACATTTATTTGAACTTCATCTGTTACCTGTTTGCCATTCCACCAACCTGCCTATGTCCCTTTGAAATTCTACACTCTCTTTCTCACTGGTTGCAATGCTTCCTTTGCAATGATTGTACAAAGGTTTTGAAATTGTGTCCTACACATCAAAGACCATGTCATTAACTTAAATGAGAAAAATGCTAGTTTCCCAAAACTGAATCCTGGGAATTTCTTTAACTCAACAAATATCAATTAACTATTTCCTGTTGCTCGATTAATGTTGTGTCCATATTGTCACTGTCCTTTTATTCCATGAGCTACAGCAGTTCTCGCAAGTCTGTTTTTTAGGATTGTATAGGATTGCCTTTTGGAAGTCCACACACAAAACATCAACAGGTTACCCTCATCAGCGTTATCTCTTACCTCTTGAAAAGTCTCTAGCACATTATTTAAACATGTTTTTACCTGAAGAAACTGTTCTGGCTTTCTTTAATTAATCCACATTTGTCAATGTGATTATTAATTTTGTCCTGATTTATTGTTTCAAGAAGATTCCCTACCATGGATGTTAATCTGACTTGCCCGTAGTTGCTGGGCTTACCTTGATATCCTTTTCTGAACAAACGTGTAGCCGACTCAGGCGACTGACTGTGTGGAGTTTGCACATTCTCCCCGTGTCTGCGTGGGTTTCCTCCGGGTGCTCCGGTTTCCTCCCACAGTCACAAAGATGTGCGGGTCAGGTGAATTGGCCATGCTAAATTACCCGTAGTGTTAGGTTAAAGGGGTAAATGTAGGGGTATGGGTGGGTTGCGCTTCGGCGGGTCGGTGTGGATTTGTTGGGCCGAAGGGCCTGTTTCCACACTGTAAATAATCTAATCTAATCTAATCTAATTTGTGCTTCTCCATTTCTCAAGCACACCCCGATTCTGGACAAGATTGAAAAGTTATGATGAGATCTGCAAGGTCCACTCTCACTTGCTTCAGAATTCATGGATATATTTCATTTATTCCTGGTCCTCATCAACTTTAAGTTCAGATAGCTGACCCATACCTTCTCCTTATCATTTTTGAATAATCTTTGTGTCCCAGTGGTGTTTTCTTTCACCATGGCCTATTTCTGTTAACACACATGTAGCAGACTTTGGGCTTCCTTCGTGTGTAGCCACCAGATTTTTCATTGCATGTTTGCTTTTCTAACTATCCTCTGAAAGTTCCGTATTCAGGATTTTTCAAAATGATAGTTTCTACAGTCATCTATCTTAAGTGTACCAGTTCTTTTTTATATTCAAATCTATCTCTTTCGTTTTGCAGGGGAAGCTGGCTTTGTTTGTTCAGACTTTCCATTGCATGGGAATATACTTGATCTGTGATTCTATTGTCTCTTTTTTAAAAATAACCTATTGTTCAGCTCTTTGCAACCCAAAAAAAGTGGCCATTGAATACTTCATTGTTTTTAATGAGATCCTTAAAATGGCTGGTACATTTTCAGAGATTATAACAATGACTATACCAGGCATATAAGTACAGTAATTGTGATATGGGACTAGAAATCCAGATGCACAGTCTAATAATCTGGAAACATATGTTTAAGTCTCACCATGGAATTGTATTTTAATTAATAAGTCTTGAATTTAGAAAAAGCTGATGTCAATGTATTCCAGGAAACTATGTAACGATGTTTTGTCAGCAAAACCCATCTGATTCACTAATACTGCTTGGCAATGAAATCTGCACATCTCTATGATTCCAGATACGCAACAACATATTGACCCTTGACTACCTTTTGGAATGGCCTAACAAACCAATCAGATACTATCACTGTGGCTAAGTGTACGTACCAATTGCATTAGCCAAAACAACAGATGTGACAAACAGATACTCAGCCCAGCTTCCCTGAAAAGTCCTCTTCATTAACCTTTGGAGTCTTGGGCCAAAATTCTAAGAGCTGTTCCACAGACTAGTCAAGCAACATCCTGATGTAACCATATACACAGATTTATGGTTTATAGCCAGTGTCACAAATTCTGTCGTCAGAGGGTTTATGTTCCATAACTATCTTTGTCTCCAGCCAAGCTGTTCCAGTTTAGTTACAACACTTATCTAACAGTGAAAAAACAGCATATTCTCAAAACAACACACACACTCAGTCATTTTTACACAGATTAAAACCAAAAGAACTGCAGATGTTGAAAATCAGATACAAAATCAGATACAAAAGCAGATATTACGACAAAAGTTCAGCGGATCTGGCAGCATCTGTGGAGAGAAATCAGAGTTAATGTTTCAGGTCCAGTGACACTTCCTTAGAACCTAGAAAGGTTTGTTCTGAGGAAGAGTCACTGGACTGACACATTAACTCTGATTTCTCCCCACAAACGCTGTCAGACCTACTGAGCTTTTTCAGCGATTTATGTTTTCATATTTGCACTGATGTTCATTTTTTTTTTTGCATTGCTAGAGCCACTTGGTCCGAACACAGCCTTGTTTCAAGCATGGACAGAAGATCAAATTTTCAGAGAGGACACTGGAATGGATGCCCTATTCATCAAGTTCACATTCAACCATGTACACCATCAAGGATCCCAGTAGACTTAAATTCAATGGAGATCAGGGAAACCCCTCCATTAGCTGAGTCATAGCAAACTCATCTAATTGGCACATCATCCTCAAAATCAACACTCATTCTCAACATCACTGGTGCACATTAGCACACTGTGTGCAATCTGTCAGAAACACTGTAGAAATTCACCAAAGCTCCTTTGACAGCACTTTTCATACCTTCAATCTTCACCATCTAAAAGAAAAAGGGCACACATGCATGAAAGCACCACCAACCATTAGTTTGCCTTCAAATCACACTCTATTTTAACTTATGATCATAACACCACTTCTTCATTGTTGCAGGGTTAAAATCCTGGAAACTCTAACAGCGCTATAGATGTCCTTACCTATATCATGGACTACAGTAATTACAGAAAGTGGTTTAGCACCACCTTCTCAAGGGCACTTAACGTACAATAAAGGCAACATTACAGGTATTCCCACAGTCTATGAATGAATGCAAAAGGAAAGGTGGAAATTGCACAATGAACCCGTTGATTTATTCCTGGTTGACTATTTGAGCTAGTTAGTCTGTTGAGTTGTTCTCAACTAACCAACTGACCAGCTTCCAGTGACCAGCTAAGATGGACCACTATTGACCAGTTAGTTTATTACATTTGTTGGCCCAATTGGTTCGATTCAAAACCATCCTGTTCTCATTATGATTAGTGCTCTGACCTGCTCCTCAGGATAATTACTCTAGGTCCCTTTCTCAGGGTACCTTATTCCCACATCAGTTTGAGACTTGCTCACACTCAGCTTCACACACAATAAACTCTTGACCCTGCTACACACAAGTCTTATTCATGCTGCCTTATACTGAAGGATCATGACCAACTATACTGACATTCACAGACCTAGTGCTTTACCAACTCTGTTTACCTGTGTGCCAATGGCTATGTGCATTTCTCAGGCCTGCACCCTTTCATGGGTCTACCTACTTTAATAGTGAAACCTGGACTGGCTCCCACTATACCGCTGTGTTTTAATTGTACCATTCCTGATGCATTGTGTAAACTAAGCACCCCCTCGAATTTGCAGACTGATCATTATTGAGCTGATATTATGCTCAGTAACAAGAAGAACTCTCATCTGAATTGGGCAGGTTGTCTGATCCACCTTACATCCTTGGAATTTCAGTGAGAGTTTAGAGGTCTCACCAGTTTCTAAGCTGACAGGTCTGAGCAAAGGTGGTAGAGATTTAGGGTTTGAGAGATGAGAGGAGGAGAAAAAAATCTTTATGGTGTGGAGGGACTGGGGCTTCTGAAAGGCCCAAAGATGGTAGCCACTTGGTGTGGGCTATCTGGTATCAGTAATGCTGGGATGAGGACCTTGAGTGAGTAGTAATTTCATTTTTAATTATCTTAATTGGCCCACAACTAGGCCACACAAATGCAAGTCCTTCCCCTGGTTTATTTGGAATATGGATGAATGTGAATGGACAGGTTGTTCACTAGATTTAACAAGTTCCCCTCCACCTTCAAATCAGTCAGGCGGAGAGCATATATCCAGCTCATCAACTGTGTTCCTCAAGTTGTTCCCTGACAAGCTGAAAATTTCTAACAATTTCTGGTTTCTCATCATATTTTCAAGTCAGTATTTTGCTTATTTTACAAAGAAAGTCTACTAGTCAATACAGGGTACTTTATAACCAAGGAGCGACATTCAATATTTTTCTTCAGTTGTTTTACTCAAACATTAACTATAAACACAACAGATTAAAACAGGTTAGGATAGAGAAGATAGCAATAGAAAATGTGGAATTAGCTTCCACACATTGTAATTGAAGCAGCCTGCAATTCTGAAGGAAATTAGTTGTTTTTTAAAAATGAAATTGGCAAAGTGTACTGGAAGAAAACAGTAAAGTGGAAATAATCTAAGTGTTTCTTGTGGTAGAAATCACAAATGCATCCATTAACAGGCTGACCAACTTAATCTACAATTCTCTGTTAAGTGTGATGCCTTTTTAAGAGGTTGATCATAAGTGGACTGAACAAAGCAGTTCATAGCATGGAACAATACACATTTAAAAACTGAATTACACTTCTAACACATTTCCTTTTTGAAAGGGCAAGTCTATTTTTCTTTATTATTAGAAAGCTCTTGACAGAAGATACAAATCATTTATGCATAAAAGGGATTGTCACATCAATTATGTCAGTTATGTTGTGCTTTGTGCAATGTGACTTTTGGGACTCTGACGTTATGATCAAGAAATCATCCTTGTTGGTCTGGGCTTTCATAATTATTATGAATGATTCTGGTTCAGTTATAGTAAATGTATAATGGAATTTGTGCAATGTTACTTCAGTTTTGAGATTTAGACTATCAAAAGGAAAATACTGTGTTGCAGTGCATCAAAAGCAATTTATTTTGCGAATTTTTTTAAAAAATGACTTACAAGTACTATTTGCAAAATTATGAGATAAAATTTATAATTACTGTTATCTTTTTAATGTCTGTCCTATTTTCATGAAACTTTCTTCGATTACAATTGTTACAACACGGTGGTGAACCCATCTGTAACTTAAACCAAACACCCTGGAAAGCTCACCTCACCTCGTAATCTGTTAAAATATGAGTGACAGAGAACTCCCAAATTCACTGTTTAAAGAAAATAATATCAATTTATTCTTTAACTCTAAAAGTGAACATTAAACAATAAGTATTCACAACTCCAAGCCCCCCCATTTCTCTTAACTGCTTATTACCTGCCTGCAACTCTATAACAACATGCTGTTCCAATAAGACACTTATTAAAATTACATCAAGTTAATTTCAAAACCACACAGCTGCTGTCATCTTTGGTGTCTTTCTTCCTCTGACTGAAGATCTCCCTGGGTTATCTTCTTTCTTTTTACTGCAAATATGTTTCATATGAAAAGGTACCTTTTGAAAGACAGTGTTTCCTAATAGACAGTCTTTCAATGGCAGTTGCACTGTCTGCAATTTTCAAAATGCCTGCATTTTTATATTGGATCTCATTGGTTCAATGTTGGCAAAACAATAAATTCAAACTCGATTGGGGTTTAGTGGCCTGGGGCATAAGTTAAACTGATTATTTAAATTCTAATTGTTGTCAAATAGCAACCAACTCAGGTGCCCATTTCACAGAAAATGTTACATATTTTCAATTTTCCAGTACACTTGGTTGGAGGATTTGAGCTATAGGGAGAGGCTGAACAGGCTGAGGCTGTTTTCCCTGGAGCGTCGGAGGCAGAGGGGTGACCTTATAGAGGTTTACAAAATTATGAGGGGCATAGATAGGATAAATAGAGAAAGTCTTTTCCCTACGGTCGGGAAGTCCAGAGCTAGAGGGCATGGGTTTAAGGTGAGAGGGGAAAGATATAAAAGAGACCTAAGGGGCAACCTTTTCACGCAGAGGGTGGTACGTGTATGGAATGAGCTGCCAGAGGAAGTGGTGGAGGCTGGTACTATTGCAACATTTAAGAGGCATTTGGATGGGTATATGAATAGGAATGGTTTGGAGTGATATGGGCCGGGTGCTGGCAGGTGGGACTAGATTGGGTTGGGATATCTGGTCGGCATGGACAGGTTGGACTGAAGGGTCTGTTTCCATGCTGTACATCTCTATGACTCTTTGACTCTGGGACTGCCATCTAGCCATATCACACAGGTGCCTGTAAGCTCTTAGTTCAGAACAGCAATCACTCTCTCTTAAAGGTACAGTACACACCTTCAACCTCATAACACAATTCTCCAGTTTTTCCAATTTCTCACTGACCATCTTCTCACTATGACCTTCTCTGGCCTACTATCCTGCAAGGTATCGGCACTTATTTGATCTTCGCGTCTTGAACATTCCCATCAGCGGCTGTACCTTCTGTTGTCTATACCTAGATACTAGAACTCCCCTCTGCACTATGATGACTTCCTTGCTTTTTTACCTTTAAGGTATATTATAACTCAGTCCCTCACAAACCTTTTCCCACCTGAAAGTTTTCCCACCAATTTTGACACTCAAAACTTTCATGAACCTGAGGTGAGCAATGGCGATGGACGTAGTGGGGAGTAGAATACCTATGGGAGTGGGAGGAGTGGGTTCAGCAAGACTTTGAGAATCCAAAAATTAAACTCTTGGGATCCTGACACCCACTTTGGGAAGCCTTGCTATAAAATCTACTTCTTTGACCTAAGTTTTGGTCATCCAATCTAATAACTCCTTATGTGCCTCAGTGGTATGGTGTAATGCCCCAATGAAATGTCTTGGGTTGTAAAACTATCTTAAAAGCACTGTGTGGTCTGTAGGAAGCATTGGTGGCAACTCCATGTAACATCAGTGCCAGTTATTCCAAGTGTTACTGGTTTCTCTTATGGGAAATCATTACACATTAGTTTAAACCTGGGGCCTAAGAGTTCACATTAAACTTTCTTGTTCTACTATTATATCTGTGTCTTAACCTTTGAAATTGGCTTTTCCTGAGTTAGGAACTCGGGGAAGGATGCCACCTATTATCAAGCTGAATGATTCCAAATAGAAAATCTCAAGTCTGAGCTATTCTGTATCCTGAGCTAGAGGATCTCCAGGTGGATGGTATTAAGGACAATTCAGATCCCTAGAATACCTTTGATTCATCTAAGAAATATTCTGAATTCAAACTCCACTACTTTATGTTGAACCATGCACATGTATTCGTGTATATGTATGTATTAGATATGGCCTGAATCAGACTAATATTTCTTAAAATTCATTCAAGGGAATATGTGCATCAATGGATATGCCAACATTATTGCTCATCCCTAATTGCCTTGAATAAGGTGGTGGTGAACTGCCTTCTTGAACTGCTGCAGTTCTTTGGGTGCAGAGACACGCAAATTGTTGAGGATTGCAGGCCAGGAACTGAATGACCCCTGGATGGAAACTAAACTGAGCCTCGCTGAGCAGGTACTGCTCAATATCATTATTGACAACACCTTATGTTATTTTATTGATGATCGACGTTAGACTGATAGGACAGTAACTGGTTGTGTTCGTGTGACCTGGACATATCTGGGCAATTTTACACATTGTTGAGTAGATGCCAGAGTTGTAAATATGCTGGAAATGCTTGGCCAGGGGTATAGCAAGCTCTAGAGCCTATGTATTCAGTACTATTTCCAGAATGTTGTCAGCATTAATAGCCTTTGCAATATCCAATGTCTTCAATCATTTTTTTGGTATCACATGGGGTGAATCAAATTGGTTGAGGACTGACATCTGTGAACTTCGGAGAAGGCCAAGATGGATTCTGCATTCATCCATTCTGGCTGAAGATATAAGCCATTGATTCAGCCTTGTCTATTACACCTTTGTGCTAGGCTCCCTTAGCTTTGAGGATGGTGATGTTTGTGGAGCCCACCACCTCATTCCAGATGTTAATTGTCCACTATCATTCACAATTGAATATAGCAGAAGTGCAGAGCTTAAATTTGCTCTGTTTGTTGTGGGATTACTTTATTTTGTCTATTGGACATTGCTTCCACTGTTTGGCAGGCAAGTAGACAGGACAGAGCAGTAGACATTGTCTACATGGACGTAAGTAAGGAATTTGACAAGTTTCCACAGGATAGACTGATTAGTAAAGTTAGATCAGATGAGATTGTCAATTGGTACAAAATTAGCTTGACAATAAGAGACAGAGGGTGATGATGATGATGGAGGTTTGTTTTTTGGACCGGAGGCCTGTGACCATTGGTGTCCGCAGGGATCAGTGCCAGGTACATTGTTGTTTATCATTTATACAAACAATTTGGATGAGAATTTATGAGGAATGGTTTGTAAGTTTGAAGATGACATCAAAAACTGGTGGTCATGTCAACAGTGAAGTAGGTTATCTAAAATTACAAATCAATTGAATCAATGGACTGAAAAGTGGCAGATGGAGCTTAATTCAGATAAATGTGAGGTGTTACATTTTGATAAAGGGTACAGCCCTCAACTAATCCATCCAACACCAGGCGAGGAGGTGGTGAGATAAACGGGAGAGGGTTGGGGCTTGAGCAGGGGGAAAGGTAGCTAAGAGTGTGATAGATGGATGGAGATGAGGGTAATAGTGATAGGTCAGAGGGGAGGGTGGAGCGGAGAGGTGGGAAGGAAGATGGACAGGTAGGACAGGTCATGAGGGCAGTGCTGAATTGGATGTTTGGATCTGGGATAAGGTGGGGGGAGGGGAAATTAGGAAACTGGTGAAATCCATATTGATGCCATAGGGTTGGAGGGTCCCGAGTTGGAAGATGAGGCATCCTTCCTCCAGAGTGGTGATCGAGGAGGCCCAGGGCCTGCATGTCCTTGGCAGAGTGGGAGGGGAGTTGAAGTGTTCGGCCACAGGGTGATGGGGTTGGTTGGTGTGGGTGTCTCAGAAATGTTCTCTGAAGGACTCTGCGAATAGGTGTCCTGTCTCCCCAATATAGAGGTGACCGCATTGGGAGCAACGGATACAGTAAATGACATGTGTGGAAGTGCAGGTGAAATTTTGATGGATGTGGAAGGACTCCTTTGGGGCCTTGGACAGAGATGAGGGGCGAAGTGTGGGTGCAGGTTTTGCAATCCCTACAATGGCAGGGGAAGGTGCTGGGAGAGAAGGGTAGATTGTTGAAGGGTGTGGACCTGACTAGGGAGTGGTCTTTACAGAAAGTGATTGGGGTGAGGAAGAACAGGGTTGAGAAGGCATTTAGCACACTTGTCAAGAGTGTGGTGCTGGAAAAGCACAGCAGATCAGGCAGCGTCCAAGGAGCAGGAGAATCAACATTTCGGGCATAAGATCTTCATCAGGATGCTTCCTTGGGTGCTGCCTGACATGCTATGCTTTTTCAACATCACAATCTTGACTCTGATCTCCAGCATCTGCAGTTCTCACATTCATTTAGCACACTTATCTTCATTGCTCAGAACAGTGTATAGGAGTTGAGATATCATGTTGAGGTTGTACAGGACATTGGCAAGGCCACTTTTGGAGTACAGTGTACAATTCAGTCACCCTATTATAGGAAGGATATTATTAAGCTGGAGAGGGTTCAGAAGAGATTTACCAGGATGTTGCTGGGAATGGAGGGTTTGAGTTATAAGGAGAGGCTGGAACCTTTTTCACTGGAGCATAGGAGGTTGAGCGGTGACCTTTTAGAGCTTTATAAAATCATATGTTGCATAGGTCAGGTGAATAGCAAAGGTCTTTTCTCTGGGCTGGGGAGTTCAAAACTAAGGGCATATTTTTAGGTGAGAGGAGAAAGATTTTAAAAGTACCTGAGGTGCAACGTTTTCACACAGAGGGTGGTTCGTATGTGGAGTAAGCTGCCAGAAGAAGTGGTAGACGCAGCTACAGTTATAACATTTAAAAGACATTAGGAAAGGGTTAGAAGGACATAGGCCAAAGATAGGTAAGTGAGACTAGTTTAATTTAGGTTTATGGTCAGCATGGATGAGTTGGACCTAAGGGTCTATTTCCATGATGTATGACTCTATGACTGTCTGACTCTAGTCCTGTTCAGCCTTACCAGATTGATAATTCATTTTGAGCTAGACCTTGTGCTACTCCTGCACCTTTCTTTAATCCAGGGCTGATTCCGCCAGCTTGCTGGTGAAGGTAGTGTTGGGTATATGCCAGAGCATTAGTTATAGATTGTGGTTGAATAGAATTCAGATGTTGCTGATTGCCCACAACACTTCGTAAATGCCCAGTTTTGTGTTTCTCCCATTTAGCACAGTGATAATGCTGCCTAACAAGATGGAGGATGTCTTTAAAGTGAAGATGGGACTTCCTCTGTTCAAAAACTGAGATGATCACTAATCAATATTGTCAAGGTCTGATGCACCTGAGACATGTAATTTGGAAAGGGCAAGTTTAAGTTGATTTTCCCTGCTCTAGTTCACCAATAAATCCCATCTAAGCCTACATACAAATATTTGCCTCTAAAATAAATGTTAGAGAGTGAATTGAACTGCAGTGCAAGTTAATATGGTTGAAAATGATCAAACAAATGAATAGCAAAATCAGCAAGTGTTGAGTTTGTAGTTTTGAATGGCTAAATGAACAAAGCCATAACAACTGTAATATATTAAAGATCTACACTTTCCCTATAAATGTATCTGCAAGGTCAGGGCAACCTGATATTGCTGAATTCTGCTGTGACCAGCAGAAGTAAAACAGTGGTGACTGCATCAAAACAGCTGATTTCAACAAATATGCATACAGGTTGCCTTTCATTCTTGAACTCCTCCCATGCTTTTCAAGCACTGAATGTGAGATTTGGCAATAATTCAAACTTATCTTCAGTATTTCAAGGTACATGAATAAAAGAACGGCTCTAATGGTCAAGATAAGTAGAAATGCCTGATTCAAAATAACCTGGAGATAATAACTGACATTAAAGCAGCACCTTGAAACAGTTGTTGTTTAGCAACAAAATTTCCAAACGCTTAAATTGAAAAAAAACATGCAGGTAAAAGGAGCAATTCAATCACAAGAACCCATCATACTTGAATTCTTAATAGTACCACTGTCAGTCAAGTAAGTGCTTTGTCTCTGCACAGCACAATAATAAGACTGCAATGTACATTCAAACAAATTTGATGAAGTGAAACATCTAACTGCAACCTTTCACTGTGATTCTCAATGTGGTAAATTTATTGCATTTTCATTTATAGATGGAAGGACTTCTACATCTCGAACTTTTACTCTATGGATTCTTTTTATTCAAAAAGCTGGGGAAGCAGTTATAGTTCAATGGTGAGGTTAACAATCTATTTAATGACATTCACAGTGTGAATGGTTGTGATGCCACCAGGAATGGATCTCTCAGGGCAATAGTTCAATATGTGTGCGATAGTATGACTTGGATGGTTACAGTCACAATGTGAACTGTTTCTCATGTTCCATGAGAAAATGGCTAGATCTTCCCTGTGGAATGAGAGGTATGGATGTGGTAATTAGTCCTTGTGGTCCTTTCTTCATTATTGCATTGCCAGAATTGTAAAATGATTGAATTCTTTCTGATAGTAATAGCTGATATTTTCCCTTTGTTACGAATACTTTGTTTCATAAATTTAAGGGCAATGTGTTTAAATTCATTGGGGCTTTCCTCTCTTTTACAAGATACAGTGACACTTCTTCGAGTTCTGTTTTCATACCTTAGTTTTATCTCTTTCTCTCTTGTATTCTATTGTATCTCCAATGTTGCCACCTTTCTTTGCTTTGCCATTACTTGAACTGACCACCTGCAGTTTGTGATAAGTGGAAGGGATCTAATTTAGTTTCAGTTTTCAGCTTTGCTCCCTTCTGAGGAGAATATATATGCAATTTAATTTAATTTAATTTATGGGCCAAGACTTCTCTATTTTTATTGCTGTCTTATCAATATTTCACACAATTATATTTCCTCCTCATGTTGTACTCCAGAATATTCAAAGCATCCTTAAAGATCACAGTCAAAATTTTGTATATGCATCTCATGCCCAATCACAGAGCAATTTACTGACCAGGCACCCAATTGAAGAAGCAACAGCTTTGAGTCAAAATATTAGCATCTGACTCCTTGGCTCCCTAACCAATCAAGATAATCAGTCAGGATACTTCATTCAATCTGTTAAAAAAAAAGTTTGATAATTACAGGGGCCATGCCACGGGTTACAATAAATCACCATTATTCAGATATTTGAGGCCAAATATCTTGAAGGAGGTCCAGAATAAACCTTTCTATCAGCTATTAACAATGTATACCCATGAACTCTACTGGAAAGGAGGCCATGTTCCACGGCTCAACAGATATCAGCAGTGACCTGCCTTAAACCTGAGCCTCCTGAGGCATTAGTTATCAGGCATGTCAGGAAAGCTGATCATTTACCTGTAGGTCCTGTGATGGGGATTATTGCCTCCTTCCAGCTGGTGCTCTTGGTAAACTACCCTCTGCACTGTACAGGGACAGGCCCCTTAGTGGAATCCAACTAACTTTAATCCATGGTGTTGCTCCTGTTGCTACTTGTTCCTTCTTCTCTTGCTCCTCATCACAAATGGAGTTGTATAAACATTTCCATACCATGGTGGAAGTTGTCAACAGAGAAGTGCAGCTAAAGGAGATTAAGTACTCAAAAGGTCAAATGTTAGAAGAAGCCATCAACTGCCTAACTATAACTCAAACTCAGAGACAAGATTCTTTCAACAACAACCTTTTATCCGGCCTAAAAGAGAACATCTCATCATTAGACTAGCAAATTGGTTTTCGTCTAACACACTACACCAAGCATATCCTGCAGTATCTACCATGAAAGAAGGTTTCCCTATCCTGTAGGTAGTAAATCTACCCTACATTGAGAAATACTATGGGGAGCACATAGAACACAATAAACAGCAGTACAGATTGCATGTGGAAAATTATCTATTTACATTCACCACTAGGAATACAGATCTAATCTTACCAAACTTCCTCTTCATCAACAACATTGGCAATCTCCAGACTCCCTGTAATTGTGATGTGCATTCTCCCACCTATGTTCATTTGCGGGCATTACATGCCTAATTCTTCAGGAAGAACAGAGAAAGGCATTAGGTACTCCTGGCATTTATGACTGCGGTGAGTTACTCGCCACAGTATCATACTCGGAAGAAGCTGCCTCAATACTGAACAGCACAATGGCTCTGAGCATTGCTGAGGCATTAGTAACTATCCTGCGGGTGCAAGTATTCCTTGTTCAAGAGCAGCATTAACCTTAGTTTCCGCAGGTGTTGTGTGAAATAACTCCAGAGGCCAGTATCCTGTCACCAAGTCACCCTTTATTTACATATGGAGAGTCCTTGACACTGATCCAGCTCTGTCAGAGTCAGCTCTCAGAGTGAACAGAACATCTGACACTCCTGTTTATTTTTTTTTCTCCTGGTTATATTATATTATATTAAACAAATTACAAAACAGTTTACAAAAAACATTGACAGCTGTACACAAAAGACAGCAGTTTTACAAGGGAGAGGAGCAGCAAAGCTAGGCCCCGAACCCTACCGTTCAACCATTTTACAGGGAGAGGAGGACAAACCTCAAATCCCAGTTGCACATATGACAAGACAGTGACAATGACATTTATACATTAGACAATACCGTTACATACAAAAGTGCAGACAATACAGACCCAGCAAGCCCCCGCCCCTCCCACCTTCCGACCGCTCTAAGGCAGCCCGCCCCTACCCACCTTCCGGTTCTCGGTCCACCCCATGCCCCTTCCAGTTCTCGGTCCGCCCTGACACACCTTTCGACCACCTCTAGGACAGCCCGCCCCGGTACCCGCCCAGGGTGACAGCAGTCAGGACGGCCTACCCACCTTCCGGCTTCACTAACCACCCTCAGCACCTTTCGACCACCTCTGGGGCAGCCCGCCCCGGTACCTGCCCGGGGTGACAGCGCCGAGGACGGCTACCCGCCTTCTTGCTCTCGGTCTGCCCCTAGGTACCATTGGGCTCTCACCCACCCCGTTGCACCTCCGACCAGTGGGCTATCCTGGCACACCTTTCGGCCACCTCTAGGACAGCCCGTCCCCTTCCACTCCTGTTTATATCTGTACTCCAAAGCTCCTTGATTGGACCAGGTTAAATGCCCCAGTCAATTGGATTGCTCTTTTTCCACTTTCACATCCAGACTCCAATTGACTGCCCAACTTGTCTCCAGCTAATTCATTTTCCATACCCATAAAATGGAGAAATGGCTCATTCTACTTGGACCCGTTTTCCACTATGGAAAAAAGTCCTGCCCCATAAATACATATTGCTTATTTATTAATAATGTTAATTGGTCTCAATATTTTAAAGGTTTTCCAGCTGTAGATTGTGTAAGTGTAGTATTATGATGGATTGAAAACAATGCAATGCCACCTAATGTTACACGGGAGTCACAAACGCCAAGCACATACATTCATTTCTTTAAATAAATAAAGATTATGGCTTTCAAGGGGCAGCTAAACAGAGCAGAAACAATATTAAACCAATTTTTCATTTGAAAATCACCTGCGTTTTTGTAAAAACATATAATTACAAAGTAAAGTTTTTTTCCAAATTACCTTTAAGAAGTCCCTCATGATAGAGGCATATCACAGCAAAAGAGGTCGAGCTGACTCAAAGTAAACCAAAGGTTAAAATAGTTGTTTAGATTAGATTCCTTACAGTGTGGAAACAGGCCCTTCGGCCCAACAAGTCCACACTGACCCTTCAAAGAGTAACCCACTCCCCTAACTAATACATCTATCATTATGAGCAATTTAGCATAGCCAACTCATCTAACCTGCACATCTTTGGACTGTGGGAGGAAACCGGAGCACCCGGAAAAAACCCCACACAGACACAGGGAGAATGTGCAAACTCCACACAGACAGTTGCCTGAGGTGGGAATTGAACACAGTTCTCTGGCGTTGTGAGGCAGCAGTGCTAACGACTGAGCTACCGTGCCACCCTGAACAAAACTGCAACTGAACAATGGAGGAATGTGCAAGAAAATGTATCTAAATTGGAAGTAAGAAAGGAAAAGTAAAGTATGGTTAAGTTCAGCATACCTTGAACTGTGAAGTCTGACTTTGGTGGAACATGCTATACTGTGGCTCATCTAACTTTTCCTTTTTTTAAATCTTAAAATATTACAAACCAATTCAGATTTATACATATTTAAACTCTGCACCAAATCTATTCATCGATAGAGGCACCAATTTCTCAGATTATCACTTCAACTAAGATTATTATTTACAAACCACTTATAGCATCACAGAGCAACTAAAATCACTTCACTGAAAATTTATAGTTAATGTATAACTGTACCTTGCTTTGTACAAGAATGCCAAATAAGGATAAGTTTTAGCCTAAATTAATGAAACATAAGAAGCATTCTATATATTTGTAGATCAGATAATACACGCAAAAAGCAAACTACCACAAACATGTACCTGAAACTTCAACTCCAGAGCTGTATGCAACTCCTTAATATCTAATTCTAAACTCTCAATTTGTTTTCCCCAATAAACATGAAAAAGCCTTAAAAAAAATGAAGAGAGCCACGTCTTTAAGAAAAAAAAAGTTCCATTTTATAGTTTCAAATGATATCTTTCATGAAAGACATTATTGTGATTCACAGAAACCTTTCTTAGTTAGGATAGCGACAGTACTCTTTGATTGTAAATATTGCTTGTGGTTCCGGAAAAGGTTTTATGGTTGCAACCATTCTTGATTCTAATACAGCTGAGATGATAGCACATTCAGAGTAAGTCATGAGAAGCTTTTCAATTAGAAAAATCAATAGTTAAATAAATTTTCTTAATTCTGTGTTTTTGAAGTGTTGAGTATTGTTAGAAACATAACTTTTGGTTGTTATTTTATTGTCAAGTGTATTTTACAGTAACAATACTATTAAATATAGTGAAAAACATTCATTTGTTGACACATTGGGCTGATACTCTTCCACCACCACTTCACCGCCTCCTCCACCAGAGTTAAAAATCACACAATACCAGGTTATCGTCTAACAGGTTGATTTGGAAGCACTAGCTTTTGGAGCGCTTCTCCTTCATCGGGTAACTGTGGAACACAAACTTTTGCTACAAATTCTGTGTCTTATAATCCTGTTCCACAGCTACCTGATGAAGGAATGGCACTCCAAAAGCTATTGCTTCCAAATAAACCTTTTGGACTATAACCTGGTGCTGTGTGATTTTTAACTTTGTCCACCCCAGTCCAACACCGGCTCCTCCACATCATGTGACTATCCTTCATCAGAGTCAAAGTCACGTCTCTCACCATAGGGCCCACCTCACTGATGTTGCCATTATCATGACACGGAGGTCAAACCCCTCTGTTAATTAAAACCAAGCACCTAGAAATGCTCACATCGTCTTGTAATCTGTTAAAATGTGTGAGTGAGCGAAAGAGAATTTCTAATTTCCACTATTTAAAGAAAAATAACAATTTATTTTCCTAACTCTAAGAGTGAACACTAAACAAAACTATTAATAAATCAAGCACTCTTTCCCCTAACTAATCACTGTCCCTTACTGAAAACAATTCTATTAGTATGCTGTTCCAGTAAGACAAATATTAACTTTACCTCAAGTCCATACAGTATTTTATGCTGTCTTCCTTCTGGACTTCCAATTCCGCTGTTTTCTCCCTGAGTTTTCTTTCTTTTTACTGCTTTTATGGAAAGTGTACCTTTTGATAGATAGTGCCTTCTGAAATTTCTTTGAGAGCAAGATGTTAGATGGGCAATTAGTTCTCCAGTCCTATGTCAGTTGCTGTTACCAATTTTCAAAATGCCCGCATTTTTTATATCCCAATATCGTTCCCTCTCATTGGTCCGATGTTGTCAAAGCAAAAAATTCAAACCCAATTGGGTTTTAGTATGCTGGGCATAATTTAACTTAACTGGTTAAATTTGAATTGTTGTCGAAACAGCAACCAAAATTCAGGTATATTGTTACATGTATTTTGGAACAGCCCATCTCTTAGGCTGTTCTGTTCGAGCAGCTGTGACTGTACTTTAAATTTCCTTTAAAGTTCAGAAAATACTTTATCTCTAAGTGAACACACACTCTTTCAACTTCATAACACCATGGTACAGTTCCATTACTCCTTCACCACTGACAGCGCCAGACGTAACCTGCAACAAAGTCGCCGATCCTCAGGTGCCATCTTTTGCCACTGAGCCTACTTCACTGAAATTGCCTCTACTCATGTAGCAGCCACTGACTCCAGGTCCTGTGCATGCTCTGCAAAACCAAGTAGGAGCTTACTTTCCTTCATTCTGGGCCCAGCTCGAGATACACACCATGGGCCAGCTTGAGGCACCCAGCCTGACCCGGCTCGAGGTATACACCCTGGGCCCTGGTCGAGGTACACACCCTGGGCCCTGCTAGAGGTATACACCCTGGGCCCGGCTCGAGATACACACCCTGGGCCCTGGTCGAGGTACACACCCTGGGCCCTGCTCGAGGTACACATCCTGGGCCTGGCTCGAGGTACACACGTCGGGCCCTAGCTCAAGTTACGCACTCTGGGTCCAGCTCAAGGAACACATACTGGGCTCGGCTCGAGGTACGCACCCTGGATCCAGCTCAAGGTACACACCCTGGATCCAGCTCAAGGAACACATACTGGGCCCAACTCGAGGTACACACCCTGGGCCCTGCTCGAGGTACACAGTCTGGGCCCTGCTCGAGGTACACACCCTGGACTCTGCTCGAGGTACATACCCTGGGCCCTGCTGAAGCTACACACCCTGGGCCTGGCTTGAGATACACACGTCAGGCCCCAGCTCGAGGTACGCACCCTGGGTCCAGCTCAAGGAACACATACTGGGCTCGGCTCGAGGTACACACCCTGGGCCCAGCTCGAGGTATGCACCCTGAGCCCAGCTCGAGGTACACACTCTGGATCCAGCTCGAGGTACATACCCTGGGTCCGGTTCGAGGTAGGCACCCTGGATCCAGTTCGAGATACACATCCTCGCCCTGCTCGAGGTACACACCCCGAGCCTGGTTTGAGATACGTACCTTGGGTCCGGCTCGAGGTACACACCCTGAGCCTGGTTTAAGTTACGCACCCTGGGCCTGGCTCGAGGTACACACCCTGGGCCCAGCTTAAAGAACACACCCTGGGCCCCACTCTAGTTACACACCCTGGGCCTGGCTCAAGATACACATCCTGGGCCCGGCTTGAAGTACACACCCTGGGCCCAACTTGAGGTACACACCCTGGGCCCCGCTTGAGTTACACACACTAGGCCCTGCTCAAAGTAGACACCCTGGGCCTGGCTTAAGGTACACACCCTGGGCCCGGCTCAAGATACACATCCTGGGCCCGGCTTGAAGTACACACCCTGGGCCCGGCCCAAGATACACACCCTGGGCATTCTTGAGGTGCACACCCTGGACCCCGCTTGAGGCACAAGCCCTGGGTCTGGCTCGAGTCCTGGGTCTGCTGGAGCTCCACGTGTTGGACTCTGGCCACTGCCGATGCAGTCCAAGCTCAGGACAATGCAAGTAAGTAAAAGAAAAATGAATGGGAGGGAGAAAAAGAAAAAGATAAAGAAAAGCGAATGGAGAAGACAAGCTCCAGCACAGCAGCCCTACTCTGTCACTATCTTGGACTGAAACATCCCTAACTCTGTTTCCAACAAAATAACGTCAAAAAAGCCAAAAACATGATAATTCAGAGTTGGGTCTATTTTAGTTTTCATTTCTTTCACTGATGCATAAATAAAATATATGCAAATTATGCATTCTACCAAACACACTTGTTAAAGGGCTTATGCCCCAAACGTCGACTCTCCTGCTCCTCAGATGCTGCCTGACCTGCTGCGCTTTTCCATCACTACACTCTTGACACTTGGTAAACTGCTAACTATTTGGTTTATAAATGCTGCATTTTCAGCATGCAAAACTAAACTACTTTTATTTTAGACAATTCTTTTTAAAAGTCTCTTCAATTAAACATAAGTTGTTGACCCTTGGATTAGAAGCTTGAAAAAGGTGCTGAATCCTCTCAGAAGGTTGAGGCAGACATTTTCAGGTAGTGCAAGGATAGATTTCAGTCTGAGGAATAATGTAAAGATTATCAAAGGTGGAAAACCATCAAATAACAAGTTTTATGTTGAAACATAAATAACCATTATACACCTTGAATGAAATGTGTTGAACATATTCTGCCCTGCTGCAAATGTAATAAAAAGAACCAAATCGTAGTCTCAGCACCTGTACTTCAAAGTACATTTTTTACTGGATGGAAATCTTTTAAACTGATAGCATGAGCTTCTGTGCTAACCTTTGCCAGTTTTTTTCTTGAGAGAAATATTCAGATCGACTGATAAAACACAAGGAGTGTATAAGACAACCACGCATTTCCCTGGATTTGCAGGATCACAACCTATTACTTATATTTCCGAGGGATATTCATGCTATGACAAATTTAAGAGTACAATAAAAAGACAGTTTTAAAATGTAGGTCGATTTCAAGCACTGAACTGATCGATCAATACAGGTAGCATCTACTACCTATTTCAGTAAATCAATATCTTTAGTTTGGTAATTCATTCAGCAACACTTCAGTAAAAGTTCTAATGGATCAATTCAAGGCTTTGACAACTTTATAGATTGATAAACATAATATTTTAAAGAGTTTAATTATATAATATTCATATACCAGCAAGCAACTGGATTGAGCATTGTTGTAAGTGGCCAACATTGGTGAGATCCAGTACATTGCCAAGTAAGTAATGGAAGAAAATAAAATATATATATATACCACGTTATTACATTTTCAAAGCATTTCACAAATAATTAAGCATATTTAAAGTGCCAGTGAAGAATATGCCATGCAATTAAAAATAGTGCAAATACAAACGTGATGAATGATTTTAGTTTTTACAGTGTTGATTGAAGGAAGAAAATGGAAATAGAATATGAAGAACTCTCTATCCGTGAAAGATGGTGCTAAGTATATTAACTCCACCAAAGCAGCTGAAACTTCAAAGTTCCATGCAAAGCATGGAACCATCATTCTCTCAATACGGCACTGAAGTATCATCTTGAATACACAATTATCTAATATATTGCTGTTAAGAATTTGTGTAGATTTTAACACAAGGAAGAATAAATGCATTTTGAGATACTACTAAGAGGAGCCCCTTTATTCTCCTCTCCTTACTGATCTGGCAATCATTGCCACCATTGAGGCAATCTTTCCCTAAGTCTTTCGCCATTTAGGTCCCACTAGCCCTGCTGAGCTTTTGACCCAAGATACTTGCACTATAGCCTTTTATGACCCTCCTCTATGCAACAATATGCTCCCCACCTTGAACTTCCAGATCACTGACCACAACATACAACTGCACCTCCCCATGCTGGTTCCCTCTGCTTCACCAGCCATGCTCATCCACTCTAATGCATTTCAAATATCCGATACCCTCAATATGGGTGTTGCCCTGAACAGACCCTGTACAACCCCAGACTGACAGCAGGCTAACAAGACACAGACACACTTGAATCCAGCCCTCACACTGAATGGAGAACATCCACATTTGAGATTGACTGGAACACACTCACTCCTCCTGGACTGACTAGAAATCCATTCTTTTCCTGACCCCAGACTGCTTGGAGCAGATCCCCTCGCCCAAACTGACTACAGCACACTTCTTCATCCTTTCATTGCCTAGAAGACACCTTCCCACCCCAGACTGACTGGGAATATCCTTGTACAATATATTCTTGCTCCACTTCAACACCTATGTGGGTCCTTGCCACTTAGACAATACCTCTTTGTGTCGACAGCTTTTGTGGTTGTATGCAGTCCAGTGACATGCACCAAAGTTTACTTTTCAGGCTGTGGGAAGCTCTCTGTTTGCATTGTATGCTAAAACTATAAATTGCCCTCTATGTGACAGGTCCCAATTAGGCTTGGAGATGCCATGGAGAGACCATGCCTGCAGCTGCTTAAATGCATCAAATCTATTTGTACAAATGAAAGTGCAAATAATCGTATGCTTCATTTAAAGTCCTATCAATTTAAGGAGAAAGCAACAAATGCAGAATCCATCCAGGAGAACCTAATCACTGTTAATCTCTATGATGAGAATCTGATGTATTGCCTCTTACCCAATTAAGGTCACCTGCCACCATTCCTCTCATCAGCTCGGGGACTGAATGTTCCACCCTAGTCTGGGGCATTAAATGAAGATAAAGAATTTTCCTGGGTCTAATACAAAAGTAGACCATTTTTCTCATGCTTCAGAATTTTGCTGCAACAGCAATGCTATCAGTTCCCCTTAATCTTGAACAATCAATACACTCTCAGTTAAAAGATCACCATGACAATCTGTAAAGCTGAAAGTACTGAAATTTCTATCACATCTACAATAGCCACATGTAATGCTTCTTTACGAATACTATCAGACACATGAACTGGCATCACCATACAATTGGTGGAAGGACTCTGCTCAGTCTTATCTCAAAAAAGGATCAGAGAGAGATTGATGCATTGCATCAAGAGCAATAGTATGGGATTTTCTTCCTGGAATGAAGACAATAATATATCATCATGCTCATCCCTGGATATGACTCCTGTTTAGGAATCTCTGAACAAACCTATTCTAAGCTGAAAAATGTGTTGCTGGAAAAGCGCAGCAGGTCAGGCAGCATCCAAGGAGCAGGAGAATCGACGTTTCGGGCATAAGCCCTTCTTCCTGTTCTAACCTGACTGAAGGAGGATCATTATGCTACGAAAAAGCTATGGGAAATATTCACAAAATATTAGATTATAGCTCATGTTCCTGGTAAGGATAAAGTAATTCACCACAGAATTGAACACAGCTATAGTGCTGATATGAGTTGTCTTTTCCCTGGGCTGGGACTCCTGGTAGCCACTGTGGAGGATCATATTGGACACAAGCCTGCCAAGTCAACAGGATATGCTCTGATACTATAAGAACAGTTTTCGTAATAACCTAACCATTGTAGATAAGTGTTGCTTGCAAACAACCTGTGGCTGAAAGAATGCAGCCTCTCATAGTCTGGATCCTGATATTCGATGGTTGCGTTTGTACAGTATAGAGCCATTCTAAAATATCATGCAGAGCAGTAATAGTTGATCTTGAAACCAGAAAAATTATTAACCTTCACGGTGTTGTGGAGTTGAAGGTGTACACTACCTTTATGAAAGAGTAAAAGTTAAAAAGCGAGCAATCGTCTGTCATGTGACTGAGTGCAGGCTCAGAGTGTACTGGACAATTTGATGATGTAACATTTGAGTTGTATTTCAGATAATGAGTTGTTTTCACAACCTTTCAAGTTCAACCAATCAGTGTAACTTATGCCCCAAGATACTAAAACCCAATCTAATTTGAACTTTCCTGTTATGACAACATCAAACCAATGAGTTGATCTGATGTTTTGGTGTATAAAAAGCTGGCACTTTGAACAGTTATTCAGAGACAAAGAGTACCTACTGCCATTGATAGACTGCCCACAGACTCTCTCTCTGAAAGGTACCTTTTTCATATGAAACATCTTCGTAGCAGAAGAATGAAGATGACCCAGGGAAATCTAAAGACAGAAAAAGTTCAACACATGAAGACGGCAACTGATTTTGAAAATTGATTTGCTATATATGTTATAGGGACTTTATCAGATCAGTATATTGTTATAGTGTGGGAGGCAGATAAATCGTTAAGACAAAGGAGGCTTCTTGTTGTAGACAGCTGTTGTTTAAAGTTTTCTTCTGAAGTTAATGAATAAATTGTTAGTTTTTTTCTTTAAATAGTGGAATTTAGGTTGTTCTCTGTCACTCATACTTTACCAGATTATGAGGTGAGGTGAGCTTTTCTGGGTTTTTGATTTAAATTAGCAGTATGGTTTACCCTGTGGTGTAACAGTCCAAGGGCTCAAGTCCATGATTTGGACAGGTGTAGGCAGATCCAGTCTGATATTTGGACAGAATTGAACAGATAAGATCCCAATAGATTTAAACACTTGCCAATTAGTGTCCAAGATCTTCAATAAAACTTGGGTAAAACAATTTGTTTAATTTCGGTTATTTATGTTTGGTTAAATTAAAAGTGAGAGAAATGGCTCTGAAAATTGTTAAAGAGGTTCTGGGTTTTAAAGATAATTCCCAAATTTGCCAAGAAAGTTTAGAAAGTAAGAAAAAGACCTTACTTTTGGAATTAGCAAAGAATTTTGAATTGGGTTTAACCAAGGATAAAAGTAAAGCTGAAATGGTAAGGGAATTACTCAAGCACTTAGGTGTGTCAGAGAAACAGACAAGTGCAGTAGAGTTAGAAAAAATTAAATTACAATTGAGGAAAATAGAGTTGGAAGATAAATAAAGACAAAGAGAGGAAAGAGAGAGGGACAGAGAAAGAGGATGAGAGAGTGAAGAAAGAGAGACAGAGGAAAAAGAAAGACAGAGCAAAGAGAGAGAGAAGGAAGAGAAAGAGAAAGAGGGAGAGAATTTGAACTTCAGAAATTGCAGCTTAGTCAGCAAAGTCAAGTTAACAGGATGGAAATTCAAAGAGAAGGTAGTGATACATACAGATATGTTAAAACTCTGCCACATTTTGATGAGACAGATGTTGAAGCCTTCTTTATTTCATTTGAAAAATTGGCTAGGCAGATGGAGTGGTCAGAGGACTATGGATAATGCTAGCTCAGACTAACCTGGTAGGCAGACCTAGTGAGGTATTTGCAGTACTGTCAGATGAGGGATCAAGAGATTATGAAGATTTAGGGTGTAGGTTTGCTCGCTGAGTACATCCCATGGACAAAAACAATGTCATCTACAAAATTCCATGCAAGGACTGCCACAAACACTACATAGGAGAAACAGGAAGAAAGTTAGCCACCAAGATACACGAACACCAGCTAGCCACAAAAAGACACGACCCTCTTCCCCTTGTAGCCCTGCACACGGATGAGAAAAAGCCACAATTTCGACTGGGACAACACATCTATCCTGGGACAGGCTAAGCAAAGGCATGCCAGAGAATTCCTAGAGGCCTGGCACTCCAACTATAATGCCATACAAACACATAGATCTAGATGCCATTTATCGACCCCTCAGAAAATGACATCACCACAAACCCCAGGAACCCCATCCAGGAGAAAGATATAAATAGAAAGCAGGAGACAACAGCTTCGCTTCACTTGGAGGTCACCACTGATGATGTTACCTAGCCAGGTAATGAAATGTCTGGATATCAAACCTACACCCTAAATCTCAACCTGAGCTATAAACCTTCACAAACCTTGCTGATTATGAAGAGTTCAAACAGGCTATTTATTTTCTTATGAATTGGTACCAGAAGCATATAGACAGTGGTTCAGAAACATAAAGAAGTAACTAAGTGAGACTTATGCTGAGTTCAAAAGAATTAAGTATAGTCACTTTGATAGATGGGTGCGGGCCTTAAAAATAGATAAGACCTATGAGGCTCTAAGAGAGATTATTCTGCTGCAAGTGTTCAAAAACTCACTTCCAGAGATAATACAAATTCACATGGATGAACAGAAAGTTCAGGAAGTGAGAAGCGCAACAGAAATAGCAGATGAATACATATTGGTTCATAAGACAAAGTTTAGCTTCTGGCAAGAATTTCATCCTGTGAGGGGTAGGAATTAAGAGAAGGGGAGATCTTACACTATGAAACAAAGGTAGAGAACACTGGTAATTGTTTACCGCAGGTTAAAAAGAATCCCAAGTGGGTGAAAGGAAGACGAAAGACCTCAGGTATTTCCTCTGTGATAAAGTGGGCATGTGAAGTCACAGTGCTGGTCGTTAAAGAAAGGCACTGTGGGAAAAGATACAGTAAAAGAAGCTAAGCCAGTGGCATTAGTGAAAATAGTAAAGGAAACCCCAAGAGGAGCCGAGGAGCTGCAGAAGAGTGCACAGCCTAGGCAGGGGCTGGAGTTAGTGCCTGATCTCTATAAAGAAATTGCCTCGTGGGTAAAGTTTATTCAGAAAGAACAGTGGGAGAAGGGCAAGAAGTTATAATTTTGAGACATACGGGATCTAACCAGTCTCAAATAGTAAGTGATTAACGTATGTGCACTCTTTCTGACCTGTTACCCAAGAGAGTGGTAATTTGTGGGATAGATGGACAGAAGTTTAGCATTCCCCTATGTAAGATCAGGTTGGTGTGCCAATTCAAGACTGAGAGTAACAGTGGGAGTGATTGACAGAGTGTCAGTTCCAGGAATACTATTTGTTCTTGGGAATGATTTAGCAAGGTCCAAGGTGGGATCCCTTGTTGTGGAGAAGCCCAAGGAAGACCAGGAAACTGAGGAGTTAAAATAGAAATATCCTGGTACTTTCCCAGACTGTGTAGTAAACAGATCCCACGATAATAAGTCACAGTACAAAGCAAAAACTAAAGAGAAAGATGAAGGAGTTGAGGTTCAGTTAGCGGAAACCCTGCCTTATGTAATGGTGCAGAAAAAACCTGAACAGGCAGAGGGTCAGACAGAAGTGTTTAGTCCTGAAATGCTAATGAACTTGTAACAGAAAGACGAGATGATAAAAGATATATATGTTGATGTGTACTCAGAAAAGAAGGCACAGAATTTTCCAGAGGGTTATTATCTGAAAGATAGAATCCTAAGACAGAAATGGAGATCACGGCAGGTTAGTGCAGAGGAGAAATGGGCAGAAGTGCACCAGATTGTGTTGCCAGTAGCATACAGACCGGAAATGTTACGGGTAGCACATGAACTACCTGTAGGAGGTCACCTAGGGGACTCAGGCTAAGGTACGAGTACTAAGGCAAATAGGGTGGTAGAGGAGTTAATAGCTTTCCTCACGTGGTATGGTCTACCCAGAGAGATTCAGTCAGAAGAAGGGTTTAATTTTACTGTTAGGCTGTTTAAGGAAGTGATGGATAGCTTAGGCATACAGCACCTTAAATCAAGTGCGTATCATCCTAAATCCCAGGGCACTTTGGAAAGGTGGCATCAGACCCTGAAGACCATATTAAACGCATACTGTCAGGATTACCCAAGTGATTGGGATAATGGTATCCCATTCGTATTGTTTGCCATTAGAGATGCCCCAAATGAATCTACTCAATTTACTCCCTTTGAGTTAATATTTGGGCAAGAAGTGGGACGCTTTTTGAAATTATTTAAAGAAAAATTGACAGGACCAAAGTCAGAGATCTCACACTGAGATTATGTATCTGAGGTGTGGGAGAGATTAATTCAAGTAGGTGAGTTAGCTAAACAGCACCTAAAGAGGGCACAGCATAGAATGAAGCAGATTTAAAAATTCTGAGATTCAGACATTTTCCCATGGGGATGATGTATTAGCATTGTTACCAGTGATAGGAGATCCCTTCAAAGCCAGGTTTAGTGGTCCTTTTCAAATTGAGAGAAAGTTGAGTCAGGTGGAATACCTGGTAAAGATGCCAGATAGAAAAAAATTGTATCGGGTATTCATGCGAATATGTTGAAACCTTACCATAATGGCAAGAAGGAGCTGGAAAAAGCAGGTGTTATTTACTGCCCCACGGAGTGAGGAATCAAATACGATGTTGTGGAATTTGATGTGCCTCAAAATATATTAAACAATGAGGAAATTATTGAGGAGAGGGATAGGTCAGTAAATTATTTGCCTCAGGAACAAAGAACTCAGTTTAAAGGCTTAATAAAACAATACCCCTATAGGCTTAATCCTTTCACAGACAGACAGGTCCAGAAGGAAGTGGAGGCGATGCTCTACAAAGATATCATTGAACCGAGTCAGAGTGAGTGGAGTTTGTCAACCTTGTTATTTCCCAAACCTGACAGGACTCAATGATTTTGCATGGATTATCAGATGGTCAATGCTGCATTAAGATTGTACTCCTACCCAATACTGAAATTGGAGGACTGTACAGAGAAAGTTGGACAAGCCAGTTGCATCACAAAGTGAGATTTACTGTGTGGTTTTTGGGAGGTACTTTTATCAGAGAAAGAAAAAGAAACTTCTCTGTGTGTAACCCCAACTGTGCTATATCATTTCAAAGTGTTGCCCTTTGGAGTGAAGAACGCACCCGCCACATTCCAAAGACTCATGGACAGAGTTGTGGCTGGGTTAACAAATTGTACAGTCTATTTGGATGATGTAGTGATCTTTAATGAGTCCTGGGAAGATCACATGGTACAGTTGGCAGAATTCCTTGAATGATTAAGAGAAGCAAAATTGGTAATAAACATACAGAAAACAGAATTCACAAAAGCAGAGGTGATATTCTTAGGACATAACACTGGTCATGGAAGGTTAACCCCAAGGAATGCCAAAATCAATGCATCAAGGAATTTCCACGACCAACCTTGAAGTAGGAGGTGCTTTGATTTTTGGGACTAAGCGGATTCTCCCAGAAGTTTATTCCAAACTTCCGCTTAGTTCCAAACTTTAGCAGTACAGTTGCACCATTAACAGATTTGCTGAAGAAGAACACACAATTTCAGTGAATAGAACAATGCTGGGAGGCAATTGACAGTTTAAAAGCAGCACCACACCAGTTTTAGCTACACTGAACTTGTTGAAACCCTTCAAAATTACAATCGATTCTAGTGACATAGGAGTTGGAGCTCTACTGCAACAGGAAGATGATGATGAAATTGAACTGCCAGTTGGTTACTTTTCAAAGAAACTCAATAGCAACCAGAGAAAATACTATACGATCGAAAAAGAATGATTGAGTTTTACTGGCCTTACAACATTTCAATATTTATGTAACGAACAATGTGTCGGAGACGGTTATGTACATGGATCACAATCCTCTTAAATTCTTGGAATGGTTTAAAGACTGGAATATGACATTATTTCATTGGAGTCTTACATTACAGACTTTTAATTTACATATCATACATGTTGTGGGTCATAACAATGTAATAGCAGATGTGTTTTCGCAAATTTAACAGATAAAGTATAGACAAGATTGAATAGATACTAATGTTATATATGAACTTAAATTGATGTCCTATGTATGTCATGATAATGTGGTTAAGAAATAGAAAAAAAAGAAGTCTTTTTTTCATTATGATGGTTCATCTTTTTCTTAAGGGGGGGGAGGTATTATGGAGTTGAAGGCAAGTACTGTACCTTTAAAAGAGAATGCAAGCTGAAAAGTTGGCAATCACATGTCATGTGACTGAGTGCAGGCACAGAGTGTGCTGGATAATTTGAAGATTTGAGCTGTAACTCAGATAATGAGTTGTTTTCACAACCATTCAAATTCAGTTTAATTTATGTCCCAAGACACTAAAACTCAATCAAATTTGAATTTTACTGTTTTGACAACATCAAAACAATGAGATGATCTGATGTTTGGGGTAAAGAAAACAGGCATTTTGAACAGTTAGCCAGAGACAAAGAGCAACTGCCATTGATAAGCTGCCAGGAGACCCTCTCTCTGAAAGGTACCTTTTTCATATGAAACATCTTTGCAGCAGAAGACCAAAGATGACCCAGGGATATCTAAAGACAGAAGAAATTCAACACACAAAGATGACAACTGGTTTTGAAAACTGGTTTGCAGTAAATTTTATAGGAGCTTTATTGGTTCAGTATATTGCTATAGAATGGGAGGTAGAGAAATCATTAAAACAAAGGAAGCTTACAGTTGTAGACAGTTGTTGTTTAATGTTCTCTTTTGGAGTTAAAGAATAAATTGATAGTTTTTTCTTTAAATAGCAGAATGTGGGTAGTTCTCTGTCACTCATACTTTAATAGATTACGAGGCAAGGTGAGCTTTCTGGATGTTTGGTTTAAAGTAGCAGAAGGGTTTACCCCATGTCTTAAAAATAGTTACTGACCAATAATCCAATAATTCTTTAATAATTCAATAATTCTTTTGACTAAGAAAATGTGTAATTTTCACATATTTTTGGCTTGTTCAGTTTGTTATTGTTTATTCTCGAGGTAATCTGTGCAATTTGTGTTT
This sequence comes from Chiloscyllium plagiosum, assembly GCF_004010195.1. NCBI lineage: Eukaryota > Metazoa > Chordata > Chondrichthyes > Orectolobiformes > Hemiscylliidae > Chiloscyllium > Chiloscyllium plagiosum. The sequence continues at coordinate 22,411,082 of NC_057729.1, read as the reverse complement.
AAGAGGTGATCTTAAATTGCAAAATACCTGAAAGTCAGCAAATCTCTCTGTGTTGAATGACTTCTGCTGGGCCTGACTGCTTGTCACTTGCACTACAAGGTGGTTGCTGGTTTTTCTCCATTAAGAAGCTTCTTGGTAAGGAGCAGACAACTTTGGGCTAGCCTACTGATGGGGGTATTACTGAGCCATGGGCTTATATCATGCTTTGTGTACAGCCTACTTTTTATATGGAATCAACAATTCAAAGATTAACCCTAGTTTGAACTTCAATAAATCCAGGAGAATACTATTGAGATTTTGAGCGTGCACAGACGAGTAATGATGCAACTTCATTGTGTGGATCCTGAATAACTATTCCATGATGACTTAGTGAGTTTGCAGATGACACCAAAATTGGAGGTGTAGTGTACAGCAAAGAGGGTTACCTCAGGTTACAACAGGATCTGGACTCTGGGAAGTGGCAGATGGAGTTTAATTCAGATAAATGCAAGGTGCTGCATTTTGGGAAAGCAAATCTTAGCAGGACTCATACATTTAATGGTAAGGTCCTAGGGAGTGTTGCTGAATAAAGAGACCTTGGAGTGCAGGTTCATAGCTCCTTGAAAGTGGAGTCGCAGGTAGATAGGATAGTGAAGAAGGCGTTTGGTATGCTTTCCTTTATTGGTCAGAGTATTGAATACAGGAGTTGGGATGTCATGTTGCAGCTGTACAGGACATTGGTTAGACCACTGTTGGAATATTGCGTGCAATTCTGGTCTCCTTCCTATGAGAAAGATGTTGTAAAACTTGAAAGGGTTCAGAAAAGATTTACAAGGATGTTGCCAGGGTTGGAGGATCTGAGCTACAGGGAGAGGCTGAACAGGCTGGGGCTGTTTCCTTGGAGCATCGGATGCTGAGGGGTGACGTTATAGAGGTTTACAAAATTATGAGGGGCATGGATAGGATAAATAGGCAAAGTATTTTCCCTGGGGTTGGGGTGTCCAGAACTCGAGGGCATAGGTTTGGGGTGAGAGGGGAAAGATATAAAAGAGACCTAAGCGGCAACCTTTTCACACAGAGAGTCGTACCTGTATGGAATGAGCTGCCAGAGGAAGTGGTGGAGGCTGTTACAATTGCAACATTTAAAAGGCATTTGGATGGGTATATGAATAGGAAGGGTTTGGAGTGATATGGGCCGGGTGCTGGCAGGTGGGACTAGATTGGGTTGGGATATCTGGTCGGCATGGATGGGTTGGACGGAAGGGTCTGTTTCCATGCTGTACATCTCTATGACTCTATGACTAGCTGCTGGCACCCCAGACATACTGAGGTTCTCAAAACTAAAATAAGAAAGGCTGGTAGAACTGACAGAAAATCTGCTGAAGTTTCATCTGTACCTTGTCTAATAAGGATCTCCAGGGCAATGGGTCTTACTGTGTATAGGAAGGTATCGATCTAGAACTAATGCTTCATCAAGTGGAGATCAGAGTTTGTTTTGTATGTGTGTAAGTACATTTTCTACAATATCCATCTAAGTGCCAATATCACTCCTTTGGCAGTATTAAAGGGGTTCAGATAGCGCAGGGACTGGTTGGGCACACTGCTATTTTGGAGTGTACTCCACTTCGGATGAGCCTTCAATGACTTGTCCTCACTCAGATGAGTCTTTGAGCTACTGTATACGGAAAGTTTTCCACTAATGTGTTTTCCTCATGGCTGCTCAACCTTGCATCATGCTGCTTAATTTTGTCTCATGGTTCTTTGGATTCCTCCAAGAGAAATAGCATCCACCTTAGACTAGTGTCTACATCATGTTCTTCTTTGGGTTTTCGGAATACACGTACAGGGTCAGGCCAGTCTTCTGGGTTATTTTTAGGTAACATTTGTTGAAAGTGTATGTGTGATGATTAGGCTATACAGCAGCATTCGTTGAGCTGTATAGGTTCCAACATCTTAGCAGTGTACTAGTACATAACTACTGAGGACACAGTTACATTGCAGCATACACCAGAGATAAATAGACATTGTACATTTGACAGAATATATCAGAAAGCCACAGCTGTTTTCCCTGGAGTACAAAGAAAAAATGCACATGACTAGGATATGCTTATCTCTGCTTTGGTGTTGGCAATGTTGGGAATGCAGGAAGCTTGCTCATAACCCAAACCAGTCCACACTCCTCAACCACATTTGTGAAAATTGGAAACATTGAGAATAGTCAAAAAGCGTGTGGTGCTGGAAAGCACAGCAGGTCAGGCAGCTTCCGAAGAGCAGGAGAATTGACGTTTCAGGCACATGTCTTCAACAGGAATGTTGGTGGGGGGTATGTCAAGGGGGCTGAGAGATAATGGGAGGTGGGTGACACTGGGGGTGAGTAGGTAGTTTGGAAGGTGATCGGTAGATAAAGATGGGAGGGTGATGGAGATGGGTCGGAGCGGATAGGTGGGAAGGAAGGTGGACAGGCAGGACAGGTCTAGAGGGTGGTGCCAAGTTGGAATAGGTCAGGAATCTTGGAATTGGGCATCAGTCACCATTCTCAAATGCCAATGGGGTCTTCCAACTGCATGAATACCTAGCCCTATATCTGTTTAACAAATTAAATTGAAGAATTGATAATGTGTAACACAGTATCTGAAACATAAAGCATTAATTCTTGGAATAGTGAATTCAAGTTTAGATTATATAGAGAGAGTATACTAAAGAGAAGGAAATTAAAATTAGGTTAGAAAAAGGAGAAAGACAAAAGAGACAAAAAGGGGGACTCATGAGAAATGTCTTTCTTAAGAGAGTGGTTAAAATATGCAACTCACTAGCATGAGAAACAACCAAACAAGACCGTAGAAGCTTTTAAAGAAAAGCTATAAAACAAAGTGAGGGAGAAAGGAATATAAGGTTTTACAGGTTAAAATAGCTGAAGAGGGATGGGAAGAAGCTCATATGGTGTTTGCATTGTTCAGCTGAAAGTACCTAACAGGTTTATTAAGGTCTGATCACAATGTTGGCACATGCACTTCAATATGAAGCAAATTTATTAGCCCAACCAATTTAATATATATTACAGACAGATGCAAAATAATGAGTGAACCTATTATCTTAAACTACATAATATATATACTGTATGAATATATAAGGAACCTTAATTATCCGGCATTCGATTACCCAAATCCAAATCTGGCAAGATAGCAAGGTCCCGACGCTCAGCTAAGCTATCTTATCCAGCATTTAATTATCCGGAATTCGATTAATCGAACAAAATACTGCCCACCCGTGTCCTTCGGAAAATCAAGGTGCTTCTGTATGTACAAACAAGGGAGTCTCACACTGCCTTTTGTCCATCAGGGACTTTGGCAAAAGTAGTACACAGAGCTCTACCTCAGATTCCATGGCATCAGCCTCGCGAATGCCACTCTGATGGTGAAAGGTCCAGTGAATGGGGCAAAGTCGCCATTACTAATACTATTCTGAATATAAGGTTATGGCAGAATCTCCATTTTGTCGTACTTTTACTACTTTTCCAGACCTGCTGCTGCGCAGAAATCAAGTTAAAAAGAGTTCTAGGTGGGTCCATGTTAACCATGTAAAAGAATGGCTCTCACAGACAATCAAGGGTATGTAGTTACCTCCCAGCCAGGACTATTGTCATATATTTTTCCACTTTCCATGTGCATTTAACCCTTAACGATGAATCCTTAATTATCTGGTTGGTAGATATCATTTTTAAATCCAATACGACAGATATCTAAGCACCAGTATGGAGTTGGTCCAAATGTCCTGTAACAATTTTGTGCATTCTATGCCATGTTTACTAATGATAATATCAATTATATCAAGTAAATTTTGAAAAATCCTTCTTATTCCTGTTTCACTAGAGGTTTCAAAGACCACTTTTTTTCGCATAAGTCATTTGTACCTGACCTATAATTTTGCAATGGGTTTTTTAAAAAATCTATATAATTATACATCAAAATATTCTTTACCACCTTAGTGGTAATGTGATAGGTCACATTACCCACCTTTTTTTAGTATCCCACTGATTTTTGTTCCATTGACATGAACAGATTGAAAATTGAGCAAATTCTATAGGCAGCAAGAGATCAATTCTTCAGGTTACTGTCCAGATGATGAAGACAAAAATCTATCCCATAATATAAATAATCATGAATAATGTATCATATAATGTAGCTAAGTTTATGACCAATGGACAGCAGATGTTGAAAAAAATTGAAAACCAAAGGAATGCAATCATAAAATCAAAATCAGCAGGAATTAGTCTCAATAAAACAACAGCAAAGATATATCAACTCACCACCCACGATAACATCTGTGAAAAGCATTTAATGAAAAGTTTTAATACTTTATGATGAGAAATATGATATTTTGAGCTACTGGGAACTATAAGGCAAAAATATTTTATTCCAATTTTAACAGATTAGGAAGTCTTAAAGCAGCATTAACTGTTGTCATTAGCTCCTTGAGTCTACTTACTTGCCCAGATTTTTGCTAAACTTGTCAAATTTAGGAAACACCTCAGGTTTCAAACACCTCAGCCTTTATACTTGTTTAAAACATTTAGATGTTGAAAAGCTGCTTATAAATCCAGCAGTTGTTCTCCCAATGTCATATAAAAATTGTACATTTTATGAGAGTTCATTTTAAATTGTGTTAGGTCAGAAGAAAAAGACACATTGATTTAGAAACTTGATGATTCCATATCCAAAATTGAATCTTTACGTATCCAGAATAATGGGCTATTCAGTCAACTTTATTACGTACATCACTCACCTTATTACACTGAGCTGTTTCTTTGCAGTCCAAAACACATAGCCAAATTATTTAAATCAATGAATGATATATTTAAATTATAGTCCAATATTTGTTCAAGGATCATCTTCTGATATTGGTCTGACTCAGTATGGACTACTCAGACAATAAGCTTGTTCAGCAACTCATGGTGCTAACGGGAAGGAAGAACATCACCACAACATTAAGAAAAACAATTCTTCCATTATCTTCAGACTAGTTGCTGGTTTGTCATTTATGATTGATGGTCAACTCATGAGTGTTTTTTGCCTTGTTTTCTGATTGTGAAAACTGAACTCTGACTGCTGAGAAGATGATTTTTAAAATCTCAATCTCTTGCTTACTGTCAAAGCCAGTTATACTACAGCCACGGATTGTTTTATGGGGATAACTTTGGATCTGGAATAGGAGAAGAGCAGTAAGAAATAGGCAGAAACAGCTTATTGAATCTGGTACCCCAGGGAGGCACATATTCATAGCTTTGGGGGCATTATGCCAACGTGAAATTCTCTGATGTTCAGGTACATTGCTTCACAAAGAGAGTGAGCACTGAGCAATGTTGTGTACCTGCTGTAGCCACAACTACATACCAGGACATAAAAGGGACTGCCTGTAATGATCCAGATCACAGCAGCTTTTAAATTTTATACCATAGGTTTCTTGCAGGCTGCAGCAGAGACTTCACTGACATTTCTATCCATTGGTCTATCAAGAAATCAGCTCACAGGATCTGTGAACATTCAACTTCACAAGCACTGAGTCCAAAGAGCTGTTAACTGAATTGCCTTAATGCTATTACCAGCCTCACATCTTTGTCAATAGAAAGGGATTCGATTTCATCAATGCACAGTTTGTAGAGTCATAGAGATGTACAGCATGGAAACAGAGCCTTCGGTCCAACCTGTCCATGCCAACCAGATATCCCAACCCAATCTAGTACTATCTGCCAGCACCCAACCCTCCAAAACCTTCCTATTCATATACCCATCCAAATGCCTCTTAAATATTGCAATTGTGTCAGCCTCCACCACTTCCTCTAGCAGCCCATTCCATATTCATACCACTCTCTGTGTGAAAAAGTTGCCGCTTAGGTCTCTTTTATATCTTTCCCCTCTCACCCTAAACCTATGCCCTCTAGTTCTGGACCCTTCAACCCTAGGGAAAAGACTTTGTCTATTTATCCTATCCATGCCCCTCATAATTTTGTAAACCTCTATAAGGTCACCCTTCAGCTTCCAACGCTCCAGGGAAAACAGCCCCAGCCTGTTCAGCCTCTCCCTGTAGCTCAAATCCTCCAACCCTGGCAACATCCTTGTAAATCTTTTCTGAACCCTTTCAAGTTTCACAACATCTTTCCGATAGGAAGGAGACCTATCGTAATATTCCAACAGTGGCCTAACCAATGTCCTGTACAGCCACAATAAACTCCTGTACTCATTACTCTGACCAATAAAAGAAATCATACCAAATGCCTTCTTCACTATCCTATCTACCTGCGAACCCATTTTCAAGGAGGTATGAACCTTTTTGTTCAGCAACACTCCCCAGGACCTTACCATTAAGTATATAAGTCCTGCTAAGATATGCTTTCCAAAAATGCAGCACCTCGCATTTATCTGAATTAAATTCCATCTGCCACTTCTCAGCCCATTGGCCCGTCTGGTCCAGATCCTGTTGTAATCTGAGGTAACCCTCTTCGCTGTCCGTTATGCCTCCAATTTTGATGTCATCTGCAAACTTACTAACTGTACCTCTTATACTCACATCCAAATCATTTATTAAATGACAAAAAGTAGAGAACCCAGCACCAATCCTTGTGGCACTCCACTGGTCACAGACCGCCAGTCTGAAAAACAACCCTCCACTACCACCCTCTGTCTTCTATCTTCTAGCCAGTTCTGTATCAAAATGGCTAGTTTTCCCTATATTCCATGAGATCTAACCTTGCTAATCAGTCTCCCATGGGGAACCTTGTGGAATGCCTTACTGACCTAATCAGTCCTTGCCTTTCCAAATATATGTACATTCTGTCCCTCAGGATTCTCTCCAACAACTTGCCCACCACTGAGGTCAGGCTCACTGGTCTATCCTTCCCTGCCTTATCCTTACCACCCTTCTTAAACAGTGGTACCACGTTTGCCACCCTCCAGTCTTCCAGCACCTCACCTGTGACTATTGATGATACAAATATCTCAGCAAGAGGCCCAGCAATCTAGCTTCCCGCAGAGTTCTAGAGTACACCTGATCAAGTCCTGGGGAGTTATCCACCTTTACCTGTTTCAAGACACCCAGCACTTCCTCCTCTATAATATGGACATTTTGCAAGGTGTCACCATCTATTTCCCTACAGTCTATATCTTCCATATCCTTTTTCACAGTAAATAATGATGCAAAATATTCGTTTAATATCTCCCTCATTTTCTGTGGCTCCTCACAAAGGCCTCCTTGCTGATTTTTGAGAGGCCCTATTCTTTCCCTAGTTACCATTTTGTCCTTAATGTATTTGTAAAAACCCTTTGGATTCTCCTTAATTCTATTTGTCAAAGCTATCTTATATCCCCTTTTTGCCCTCCTGATTTCCCTCGTAAGTATACTTCTACTTCCTTTATACTCTTCTAAGGATTCAGTCAATCTATCCTATCTGTACCTTCCATATGGTTCCTTCTTTTTCTTAACCACACCCTCAATTTCTTAGTCATCCAGCATTCCCTATACCGACCAGTCTTTCCTTTCACCCTGACAGCAATATACTTTCTCTGGATTCTCATTATCGTATTTCTGAAGCCTTCCCATTTTCCAGCCATACTGTTACCTGTGAACATCTGCCCCCAATCAGGTTTTGAAAGTTCTTGCATAATACTGTCAAAATTGGCCTTTCTCCAATTTAGAACTTCAACTTTTAGATCTAGTCTATCCTTCTCCACCATTATTTTAAATCTAATAGAATTATGGTCGCTGGCCCCAAAGTGCTCCCCCACTGACACCTCAGTCACCTGCCCTGCCTTATTTCCCAAGGGTAAGTCAAGTTTTGCACCTTCTCTAGTAGGTACATCCACACCCTGAATCAGAAAATTGTCTTGTACACACTTAACAAATTCCTCCTCATCTAAACCCTTAACACTATGGCAGTCCCAGTCTATGTTTGGAAAGTTAAAATCCCCTACCATAACCACCCTATTATTCTTACAGATAGCTGAGATCTCCTTACAAGTTTGTTTCTCAATTTCCCTCTGACTATTAGGGGGGTCTATAATACAATCCCAATAAGGAGATCTTTCCTTTCTTATTTCTCAGTTCCACCCAAATAACTTCCCTGGATGTATATCCAGGTATATCCTCCCTCAAAATAGCTGTAATGCTATTCTTTATCAAAAATGCCACTCCCCCTCCTCTCTTGCCTCCCTTTCTCTCCTTCCTGGAACATTAAGCTGCCAGTCCTGTCAGTCCTTGAGCCATGGCAAATTTCCCTGCCAGTATATTAGTCCTCTTCCAATTTAGGTGCAATCCGTCCTTCTTGTACAGGCCACTTCTACCCCAAAAGAGATCACAATGATCCAAAAATGTGAATCCTTCCCCCATACACCAGCTCCTCAGCCATGCATTCATCTGCTCTATCCTCCTATTCCTGCCCTCACTAGCTCGTAGCACCGGGAGCAATCCAGATATATCCTACTCTCGAGGACCTCCTTTTTAAATTTCTGCCTAACTCTCTGTAATCTCCCTTCAGAATCTCAACCTTTTCTTTTCCTATGTCATTGATTCCAATGTGGACAATGACCTCCTGCTGGCCCCTCTCCCCCGTGAGAACATTCTGCACCCTCTCTGAGACATCCTTGATCCCGGAACCAGGGAAGCAATACACCATTCTGCTTTTTCTTTGCTGACCACAGAAATGTCTGCCTGTACCTCAGACTAAAGAATCCCCTAAACAATTGATCTCTTGGAATCTGACATATCCCTCATTGCATTAGAGCCAGTCTCAATACCAGAAACTTGGCTGTTCATGCTACATTCCCCTGAGAATCCATCAGCCCCTACATTTTCCAAAACAGTATACCTGTTTGAAATGGGTATATCCACAAAATACTCCTGCACTAGCTGCCTACCTCTCTAATCTTTCCTGAAGTTAACCCATCTATGTGACTGTATTTGAGACTTTCCCCCCTTCCTATAACTGCCATCCATCACATGCTGTTGCTGTTGCAAATTCCTCATTGCTTCTAACTGTCTCTCCAACCGATCCATTCGATCTGATAAGATTTGCAACCAACAGCACTTATGGCAGATATAATCTGCAGTAACCCTTAAACTTTCTTTAAATTCCAACACCTGACAAGAAGTACATATCACTGTACTAAAGACCATTTTTGCTCCTTCACAATCTACAGACCAAGAAAATAACACAGTCTTATTCCTCTACAAACACTGCCCCAGGTTAAATTAATAGTTATGGCTTATATTTTAAGTTTAACCAAGAGACATATCTCCAAAAACATATGATCAAGAAAGAACCCACTCTACTCACTACTGCAGACTCTCTTAAAACGACAATTAACTTATCCAATTCTGTGCTGTGAACTTCGCCCCACAGTTCCTCCAAGATCAGATGTGAATTTCACCTGTTTGTTAATTTTCCCAGATGCATTCCAATGTCCAGCGATGCATGAATTCATACAACAAAGTCAGTATCAATTTCTTTCTCTCTCGCTCTCTCTCTCCTGCAATGTCCTCACCATGTGCTTCCTTTGTCTGTTCTTTTCCTTTTTCAAATTGCTGTTGTTTTGACTTTTTTTTTCCAAAGTTCCAAAACAATGCAACAGCATATAGAACAGTAATTGCTGTTCCTGGAATTCGAGGAAATCACCTCCAGCACCTAAAATACCTCAAAAAAAAAGGAACAGCTCTTACAGCCAGAAATTTTACGCGTCCTCAATCTTGGATTACCCGGAATCCTCCATTTATTGATGACTACAAGCGATATGATGTGTAGATCGGTGCCCGAGTTTTAAACAGCAGTCATAATAGATTTACCGTTCACCACTGCCCTATTCTGCCATTGTACAAAGCAGGTTGTCCAGTTGACAACTGAGTGACCAGGACAATGCACCTCAAGCTCAGTTGATGATGCCTGTCAAGAACTCTGGCACTGCTGCAGAACTATGCTGCCACAAGAAAAGCAATTCAGGAGATTTTGCCAAAATCAGGTAACACTCTCAGTTCCTGGAATGCTTGCAGGAAGCTGTGCAGTGCAGCACTAAATGACTATCCAGATTCATGATAATCTGTTTGACAAGTTGCAGGATCAGCCTATGCTACCATTTGGGCAGGATAAAGTGCATCAGGAGAAAGAGCAGCATGAAAATGAGCAAGAGCAGGAGTGGCATCAATCAGGAGTACTTCTCACTGACAGAGCACTGGGAGAAGGTCATTGAAGAACACTGTGTGAAATATCCCATCCTTACAGAGAGATTCAATTTCTTTCCTTCTGTGCAGCCTTATGGGTCTTGCCCTACTGCACTGCAATATAAATACCAATGGCAAATTAATTATGAAAAACAAATTTTATTAAACAATTTAAATCAGAATGTAGCATGAGGTAGAAATAAGAGGGAAAACGTTAAGGGGTAAAAATACTTTGTACTTCTCTTTTCCCTAATGGTTTGTACATTATCTTACATGCACAATTGAGCATGTACAAAGTTGCAGCGTCCTCTGACTGGAACCTCCAATTGTAAGTTGTGTACAATCTTCTGCGAGCAAGAAGGGAGTGTTTGGTGTGCCCAGAGAATGTGTCTGTCAAAATACAATTATTTGGCTTACAGCATGGAAAATGTGGTTTGTGGAAAAATGAGGGTTGCAATATTAAGAGCAAGGTTGACTATACTTTATACTCGTATTGCATGCTTTATTCATTTAAATGTGAGGTGTTCTTTTTGAGTGGCTGGACACATGCCGTACTTTGAGAAACTAGCTTATACGGACTACACCACACTCGGTTGATGAGAGGGTGAGTGACTGGATGAGTAGGTAGGGTCATAAGAGCAGTTAGTTGAATTTTATCTGCGGATCAGCGGGTTTTGGAGTCATCAGGTTGGGATATGGTGGATAATTGGGTTGGAAATCAGGTTGGAAAAGATTAAGGATCATTTGGGGTGCTGGGCTGAGTTAAATTGTTAATCACTGACTTGTACCAAAGATCAAACAGTGTAACATTTCTCGGGCAAGTATCCAGATAAATAATGCATTGCCCAAGTCTCCAACCTAAAATCAGTGTAAGAGAGATTTATAAAGTGTCAGGGGCAGTGCAAGCATTTCATTTGATTTCAGAGCATGCATGTAAGCCAAGACTTACTCAGGGTCTCACACACTTCAACAATTTAAATGCAATGCATCACTACCCTTGGTACCAGAAGATTCAGCCCAGTATTTCTTCCTGTCTACTATCAGAATATCTTTCCTTTCAGAGACGTTAGCAGTTTTTCACGGTGTAAGAAATTACAATTTTTTGGGTCTCCAAGCAGATGTAAAGACAATGAATAGTGGAGACTCCTGGCACTTCCAACAGTATGATTGAATTTTGATGCCACTCTTTGTATTTCTGGTAAATGTTTTACTTTTCCCTGACCAACCTTTACTTTTCCAGTTGGAATTCACCAAATAAAGCAAGGCCTAAAAAGGGTTAAAGATCCACTGTTACAAAATAAAATGTGCAGAGTTATCTTCTGAAGTGAACTCATTCGTCGGGTTCAGTCTGAATAGAATTAATAATGCAACTATCATGCACCATAAATATATTTAAATCTATCAGCTAAAAGATTGGCTTTATATATTAGTATTATATTAATGATTTGGTTAAGGAACTAACTGTAATATCTCCAAGTTTATAGATGACACAAAGCTGAGTGGGAGGATGCAGAGATGCTGTCATTGTGATTTGGACAGGTTGATTGAATGGACAAATGTTTGGCAGATGAAGTGCAATGTGAATAAATGTGAGGTTATCCACTTCAGCCACAAAAGCAGGAGGGCAGATTATTATTGGAATGATGTTAGATTTGAATAGGCAGAGTGCAACAAGAGGTGTCCTGTTACACCAATTGTTGAAAGTGAATATTCAGGTGCAGGAGACAGTGAAGAAGGCAAATGGTATGCTGACCTTCTCATTGTGAGAAGATTCAAATGTAGGAGCCGAGATGTCTTGCTGCAATTCTACAGGGCGTTTGCGAGACCACATCTGGAATATTATGTTCAGTTTGCTTTTCTTATCTGAAGGAGAATGTTTTGTCTATCGAAGGAGTGTAATAAAGGTTTACCCGACTGGCAAGACAGATGTAAGAGGAGAGATTGGATCAGTTAGGATTATAATTAGAGTTTAGAGAATGATGTAGAATCTCATAGAAACCTTTAAAACTCTAACAGGACTAGACAGGATAAATACAGGAAACATGTTCCCAATGACCAGGGAGCCCAGAACCAGGGGTCGCAGTCTAATGATTTGCATTAGGTCAGTTAGGACTGAAATAAGGAGAAATTCCTGCATCCAGAGAGTGGTGAACCAGTGTAATTCCCTGCTACAGAACATGTGTGAGACCAAAACATTGCATGTTCTCAAGAGGAAGTTAAATATAATTCTTAAAGATAAAGGATAACATTCTTAGAAGGGAATGGGGGGGAAAGTGGGAACAGGGTACTGAGTTGGATGATCACACTGAATGAGGGGTCGAATCACACAGGTTTGAGGGGTCGAATGGCCAATTTCTGCTCCTATTTCGTACCTTTCTATGGTTGATGCAAAGTTGTTTGCCTGCACCAAAACCAAAAACTCTACCATGGAGCCGAGATGAAGGCTTAATGATTAAACTTAGATTTGTTACTGTTCCTGTCAACACTTTTACAGATTTAACAATGTATGAGACATCTTATGTTTGCCCCCTGAACTTGCAAAGGATTTTATCAATTATTATGCTGCAAATCAGGTGAAACCTTTAAAAGCTTTTCTTTTCAATCTGTCAGCCTGGAATTTAAGTACAACCTATCTTTTCTGCAAAGTCTGCTCCTACTTATTGTCAAACTGAATATGAAAACTTGACTGTGTATACATTAAAACATATCTGCTTTGTTAAAATACGTTTTATTATTGCCAATAAAACAGCATATATTTCCTGTTGGTTTCAGTTCCATCAAAAATAAAAACGTAAAATACTTTTTAACATGGCTAATTTTTTTATACACTGTTCCTGAAGTTAATTCCATACATAATGGACTGTTCAGCCGTTTTGGAGTGCCTATAACAGGAGTTACCAATAACAGTAGAGCCAGTGTTTTGTTTTATTACTTTTACAGGAATTACAATGATAAATAACGAGTATTTGCTCCTAATCATAATTATTCCACTGATTCATATGAATAATTTAAAAAATCTACATCGAAGACAATAGTTTTCTTCTTTTAATATTCGGCTCAGGTACCACAATAAGGAATACATTAATGTGTTCCCGTAATTAGGGAATAGAATGAATGAAACTAATACTCCCCAGTGATTGGAAAGAAAATAATTACATTTAATTTGAGAATAAATGCTACATGGAGTTTGTTACAAAACTGCAGAGAACTGGCAATGTTACAGACTAGTGATCTGATAGACTAATATAGACTGTAAGAATGCAGCTCAAGCTAGTACAAGTATCAACATTCTGTGATTGTTTCCTAGCCTGGTATCTTTAATTGTCTAATGCACAATGGGAGCAATCTTATGTAGTTCTCTCTGCTGTATGTGTATTATGGTTTGAAGCAGCTGTTGAAAGACATACAACATATGGCTCAGATCAAAGTCCTGGAATCTTGCTACATCCAGTCATGAATGCCAGTGGCAATCAAACAACGAACCACAAGAAGAATCTTCTCAAACATCCCCATCCAATGATGGGGTGACCCTAACAAGTCAGGGTGAAATATAAGGCCAAAGTTTTTGCAACTATCCCTTCAGGAAAGAGTGCAGAGTATACATTCTTTCTCACCCTCCTGCTCACATTCCCAGCTTTACAGATAGTTACTTTCAGCTATCTTAAAGTCATAGAGATCTACAGCAGAGAAATAGACCCTTCAGCCTAACTTGTTCATGCCAACCAGATATTCCAAATTAATCTAGTCTCATCTACAAACATTTGGCCCATATCCCTCACTTCCTTTTTTCAGCAACAGTTCGAAGGGTGGGAGCTTGGACCAGAGGCCTGTTGGAAGTGGTGAGTCACGGATTTGAGCTTTTATATTTAACAACGGAGAGCAGAGATTTCTGGGAAAGGAGGGACTTTTTTTAAAGTGTTTTCTAAACCCGAGACCCTACCCTTGTAGGGCCTCCCACCCAACCACATCCTCGAACCTTAAACACCAGGGATACATCAGGTAAGCTTCTCTTCTTTCTTACTTTCAGATAAAGGGACTAGGAGGGATGGCAGTGCCACGAGAGAAATGTTCCTGCTGCATGATGTTTGAGGTGAGAGACACTATTAGTGTCCCATCCAAGTACACCTGCAGGAAATGCACCCAACTCTCGCTCTTCCAAGACCGCGTTAGGGAACTGGCGTGGGAGCTGGATGAACTTTGGATCATTCTGGAGGCAGATGCTGTGATAGATAGGGAAGCAGTTAATCCTAGACACAACGAAAGCTGGGTAACTTTCCGAAGTGGGAAGAAACAGTCTGTGGAGGAATCCCCTGTAGTCGTTCCCCTGAAAAACAAGTTTGGATATATTGGGGGGTTGACTTACCAGGGGTATGCAGTGGGGTGCAGGTCTCTGGCACAGAGTCTGTCCCTGTTACACAGAAGGGAACAAGGGAAAGGAGGAGGGTGTTAATCATTGGGGACTCAATATTTAGAGGGTCAGATAGAAGGTTTGTTGGGAATGAGCGAGACTCACGGTTGGTGTGTTGCTTCCCAGGTGCCAGGGTCCGAGATGTCTTGGATCATGTCTTTGGGGTCCTGAAGGCAGAGGGCGACCAGCCCTAAGTCGTGATCCATGTAGGTACCAAAAACATAGGTAGATGGATGAATAAGGATGTAAGGCAGGATTTCAGGGAGCTAGAGTGGAAGCTGAGAGCTAAAACAAACAGAGTTGTTATCTTTAGTTTGTTACCTGTACCATGTGATAACGAGGCAAAGAATAGGGAGAGATAGAAGCTGAACATGTGGCTGCAGGGATGGTGCAGGAGGGAGGGTTTCAGGTACTTGGATAATTGGGGCTCATTCTGGGGAAGGTGGGACCTTTTCAAACAAGACAGTCTTCACTTGGACCAGAGGAATACTAATATCCTGGGTGGGAAATTTGCTGGTGCTATTTGGGTGGGTTTAAACTAGATCAGCAGGGGATGGGAACCTGTGGTGTAGTTCCAACAGGAGACAGACAGCAGTAGTTGAAGGGAGTTTCTCAAAATGGAGAAAGGTGACCAGTGGTGTTCCACAGGGATCAGTGCTGGAGCCACTGTTGTTTGTGATATATATAAATGATCTGGAAGAAGGCGCTGTTGGTATGATCAGCAAGTTTGCAGATGACATGAAGATTGGTGGAGTAGCAGAAAGCATAAGGGACTGTCAAAGAATACAGGAGATTTTAGATAGACTGAAGAGTTGGGCAGAAAAGTGGCAGATGGAGTTTAATCCAGACTAATGTGAGGTGATGAATTTGAGCAAGGCTAATTCTAGAGCAAATTATACAATGAAAGGAAGAGTCTTGGGAAAAGTTGATGAGCAGAGAGATCTGGGAATGAGGTCCATTATACCCTGAAAGTAGCTGCACGGGTGGATAGAGTGGTCAAGAAGGCATATGGTATGCTTGCCTTCATTGGACGGGGTATTGAGTATAAGAGCTGGCAGGTCATGTTAAAATTGTATAAGACATTGGTTCGGCTGCATTAGAATACTGTGTACAGTTCTGGTCGCCACTTTACCAAAAGGATGTGGACACTTTGAAGAGGGTGGAGAGAAGGTTTACAAGGATGTTGCCTGGTATGGAAGGTGCAAGCTATGAACAGAGGTTGAGTAGGTTAAGTTTATTTTCATTAGAAAAAAGGAGATTGAGGGGGGGACCTGATTGAGGTTTACAAAATCGTGAAGGGTATAGACAGAGTAGATAGAGATAGGCTTTTTCCCAGGGTGAAGGATTCAATAATGAGCGGTCACGCTTTCAAGGTGAGAGGTGAAAAGATTAAGGAGGATACATGCGGCAAGTATTTTACACAGAGGGTAGTGGGTATCTGGAACATGTGGACAGATGCATGAGTAGATGGGGAGCAGAGGGATATAGATGCTTAGGAATTGGACAACAGGTTTAGAAAGTAGATTTGGATCAGCTCAGGTTTGGAGAGCCGAAGGGCCTGTTCCTGGGCTGTAAATTTTCTTTGTTCTTTGTTCCAGTGCACAGGAGGATGAGAGTAGGGAGGACATGGACAGAATTTCACAGTCACAGGAATGTGCTGGCAGACAGCAAGCTAGCTTGAAGTGTGTCTATTTCAATGCCATAAGTATCCGAAATAAGTTGCAGCATGGATAGGTACCTGTGACTTCGATGTTGTGGCCATTTCAGAGGCATGGATAGAGCAGGGTCAGCAATGAATGTTGCAAATTCCAGGGTTTAGATCTTTCATTTAGAATAGGCAAGGCAGTAAAAAAGGGGAGGTGTGGCCTTGTTAGTCAAGGATAGTATAACGATAGCTGAAAGAACTTTTGACGGGGACTCATCTACTGAAGTAGTATGGGCTGAGGTTAGAAATAGGAGAGGAGGGGTCACACTCCTGGGAGTTTTTTTATAGGTCTCCACAGAATTCCAGGGAGGTGGAGAAGAGGATTGGCAAAATGATTCTGAGTAGGAGTGAAAGGAACAGGATGGTCATTATGGGGGACTTTAACTTCCCCAACATTGATTGGAAATGCTATAACTTTAGGACGTCGGATGGATCAGTTTTTGTCCAATGTCTGCAGGAGGGTTTCCTGATACAGTATGTCGAAGGGCCGACAAGAGGGGAGGCAACAGTGGATCTGGTGCTTGGTAATGATCCAGGCTTGGTGTTTGATTTAGTTGTTGGTGAGCACTTTGGAGAGAGTGACCATAATTCAGTTACGTTCAGTTTAGAGATAGGTACATGCCACAGGGCGAGAGTTGTCAATGGGGCAAAGGCAATTGTAATGCGATTAGGCAAGATGTAGAGGGCATAGAATGGGATAGCAAAATGCAGGGGATGGGGACATTCAAATGTGAAGCTGGTTTAAGGAACAGATATTGTGTCCTTGATAGGTATGTCCCTGTCAGGCAGGGAGGAAGTGATAAGGTAAGGGAACCATGGTTTACTACAGAAATTGCATCTCTTGTTAAGTGGAAGAAGGAGGCTTACATGACGATGAGGCGAGATGGTTCAGATGAGGCGATGCAGAGTTACAGATCAGCGAGGAAGGATTTAAAGAGAGAGTTAAGAAGAGCAAAGGGAGGACGTGATCAGTCTTTAGCAGGTAGAATAAAGGAGAACCCTAAAGCTTTCCATAAGTATGTGAGGAATAAAAGGATGACTAGGGTAGGAACAGTTCCAGCCAAAGACAGAAGTGGGAAGTTGTGTGTGGACCCTGTAGAGATCAAAGAGATGCTAAACAAATATTTCTCATCGGTTTTCATTCAGGAAAAGGAGAATATTGTAGAGGAGAAGAATGAGATGTGAGATATTAGACTAGAAAGGATCGAGGTTAGTAAGGAAGACGTATTATCAATTCTAGAAAGAGTGAAATCAGAAAGGTCCCCTGGGCTGGATGGGATTTATCCACGGATACTCTGGGAGGTTAGGGATGAGATGGTGGAGCCTTCTTTGATATTTGAGTCATCATTGTCTGCAGGTTTAGTACCAGAGGACTGGAGGATCGCAAGTGTTGTGCCCTTGTTCAAGAAGGGCAGTAGAGATGACCCAGGTAATTATAGACCAGTGAGCCTTACTTCTATTGTAGGAAAAGGTTTGGAAAGGATTCTAAGAGATAGGATTTCTAATTATCTAGCAAGCAACAATTTAATTGCAGATAGTCAACATGGTTTTGTCAAGGACAGGTCATGTCTCACAAACCTCATTGAGTTTTTGAGAAGGTGACCAAGCATGTGGATGAGGGTAGGGCAGTTGACGTGGTGTACATGGACTTGGAAAAATGCAGAGGTATGGGATTGAGGGTGATTTAGCAGTTTGGATTAGAAACTGGCTTTCTGTAAGAAGGCAGCGAGTGGTGGGTGATGGAAAATATTTAACCTGGAGTCCGGTTACTAGTGGTGTGCCACAAGGATCTGTTTTGGGACTACTGCTGTTTGTCATTTTTATAGATGACTTAGATGCAGGCATAGGTGGATGAGTTAGTAAGTTTGCAGATGACACTAAAGTCGGTGGAGTAGTGGACAGTGTGGAAGAATGTTGGAGATTGCAGAGGGACTTTGATAAACTGCAGAATTGAGCTGAGAGGTGTCAAATGGAGTTCAATGCAGGTAAATTCGAGCTGATTCACTTTGGGAAGAATAACAGGAAGGCAGAGTACTGGTGCTGGAAGAGCACAGCAGTTCAGGCAGCATCCGAGGAGCAGTAAAATCGACGTTTCGGGCAAAAGCCCTTCATCAGGAATAAAGCTTTATTCCTGATGAAGGGCTTTTGCCCAAAATGTCGATTTTACTGCTCCTCGGATGCTGCCTGAACTGCTGTGCTCTTCCAGCACCACTAATCCAGAATCTGGTTTCCAGCATCTGCAGTTATTGTTTTTACCTAGGCAGAGTACTGGGTCAATCGAAAGTTTTTGGTAGTGTGGATATACAGAGGAATCTTGGAGTCCATGCACATAGATCCCTGAAAGTTGGTAGTGCTGTTAAGAAGGCATACAGTATATTAGGTTTTATTGGTAAAGGGACTGTGTTCCGGAGCTGTAATGTCATGCTGCAACTGTACAAAACGCTACTGCAGCCATACTTGAAATATTGTGTACAGTTCTGGTTGCCCCATTACAGAAAGGATGTGGAAGCATTAGAAAAGGTGCAGAGGAGACTTACCAGGATGTTGCCTGGTTTGGAGGAAAGGTCTTATGAGGAAAGGCTGAGAGACCTGGGTCTGTTCTCATTGGAAAGAAGAAGGCTAAGAGGGGATTTGATAGAGACATACAAGATGATCAGAGGATTAGTTAGGGTAGACAGTGAAAGTCCTTTTCCTAGGATGATGACATCAGCTTGTATGAGGGGCATAACTTCAAATTGAGGGGTGATAGATTTAAGTCAGATGTCAGAGGCAGGTTCTTTACTCAGAGAATGCTAAGGGCGTGGAATGCCCTGCCTGCCAATGAAGTTAACTCAGCCACATTAGGGAGATTTAAACAATCCTTAGATAAGCGCATGGGTGATGATGGGATACTGTAGGAAGACGAGCTAAGAATAGTTCACAGGTCAGTGCAACATCGAGGGCTGAAAGGCTTGTTCTACTCTGTATTCATCTATATGTTCTATGTTCTAAACCTTACTATTCATATACCCATCCAGCTGCCATTTAAATCTTATATTTGTACCAGCCTCTACCACTTCCTGTAGCAGCTCATTCCATCCACGCACCACTCTCTACGTGAAAAAGTTGCCCCTTAAATAGTTCCCTTTTTAATTTTTCCCATCTCACCTTAAACTGTTTCCTCTAAGCTTGGACTCCCCCACCCTGGAGAAAAGATCTTGTCTATTTAACCTATCCATGCCCGTCATGATTTTATAAACCTCTAAAAGGTCACCCCTCAGCCTCTGACGCACCAGGGAAAATATCCCCAGCCTATTCAACCTTACTCTTTAGCACAAACCCTCCAACCATGATAATACCCTTGTAAATCTTTTTTGAGCCCTTTCAAGTTTCACAACATCCTTCCTATAGTAGGTAGACCAGAATTGCACTAAGTATTCCAAAAGTGACACAGCCATTGTCCTGTACAGCCTCCCAACTCCTATACTCAGCGCACTAACCAATAAAGGCAAGCATACCATACCACTATCCTGTCTACCTGTGACTCCACTTTCAAGGAACTATGAAGCTGCACTCTATGAAGCTCCTGGGGGATGGTGCTGAATGTAGAGACCTTACCATTAAGTGTATAAGTCCTGTCCTGATTTGCCTTATCAAATTTCAGCACCTCACATTTATTTAATGAGGAGAATACTCCACACCAGGTTATGTCTGATCTTCCCAGATCTGGAGTGGGGAGGATGAAACAGCACCAGGAACATCAGTGCCCGATACAAGACTCCGGTAAGTGAGAGACACTGTTTACTTCAGGGACAAAGTTTTATGTAGGATCAACGGAAATGGCCCTACATGGGTAAGAGGCATTGTTGACTCAAGGTTCAGGTAGGTGCATCAGTCCTGAATAAGCACTTGGACCATATGAAAGCTGCAACTTGCAAATAGTGCGGGAGCAAAACGTGCCTCACTCCTCAACTGCCTTTCTGACTGTCCAGAACCCATGGGTTCTCCCTCTCTGTCAAACATTGGAGATACCTCAGAATCTGAGATGGACACAGCTGATGTCACTGCCACAAACCCTTTGCCGCCTGCAGAAAAGAATGAATGTTTTTCTAAGATGCTTTGGGCCAAAGAGGCGAGCTACTGTACATTACACACAACCTGTATCAGAAGCAGAGTTGGAGAGACCTATCCCAGTTCTAAAATGCCCTAGGAAGAGCTGCAAAAACAAAGAGCCAACCTATGTTCTCAGACTCAAAGGGGGAGGGATGTGATGATTGTAATGAGGCCAGTCAGGTGGACCTCATATAATGAGTTCCCTGACTGGGGCTGTTAATCTGGGAGCCCTGGCTGATGGATAGAAACAGGACTGTCAGACATCCTGTTCACTCTGAAGTTGGATCAGTGTCAAGGTCTCTCCATGTTTAAATAAAGGGTGACTTGGCGACAGGATACCAGCCTCTGTGGAGTTAATTCACTCTACCTTTCAACCTGCTCTAAATGGGCAACTTCCAGTTTTCCTTAGGCCATTTCATTTGTTTCACAACTTTTTCAAATGCCCTAACAAAGGCTTTCCTCAAATTTTAGTTAGATTTGCATAATTTATAGCTTTCCTTATTGGACTTTGCGTTATAGCTGACTTCAATCTCATCAGAACATTGCTGTACATCTGAGGGTTTTAAATTTTTTTTTATCATTGTAAGTTGATGTTCCCTATCTTTCACTCTTTCAATCTCTCTTCTATTTTCCTCTGCATTTCTTAATGCAGTTGCAGCTTCTTAAATATTTCCTTCTCCCTTCTCTGCAAATTCAAGCCTTTTAATTTTAATTCCTTTTCCCATGTTTTTCGGTTCTATTATTCTTTGCTTCCTTTTTCTTTACTCTTTAGAATTCTACATTTAATTGTTTCTCTCCCCAACAAATTTAATCATAACTATTAGCTAATTTTGATGACTCACTACTTGGAGTACTTGGTCTCTGTTGTATTTCCACCAATCCCATATATGGTGATAGTGCATCAATTATCTCTGCCTTCTTAATTTTTGCAAGAAATTTCAATTTTTGCCAATTCTATTACCTTCGACTTAATTAAAACTTGTGCATTTTCTCCATTTCTGAGAAAGTTTCAGCTGCTTCCTGTTGTCTTTTTTTTTAAATGTGAGAAACCTGGTTAGATGAACCAGCCTCACCCATGATCCTACAATTACTTTCTGGTGGATTGAGTACTGGACAAAGACTTCATGTCAAAATGCTGACTCATATAGTCACAAGATCACTAAATGTACCTTGGCCAATATGGAAAACTATGCACTGAAAAGAGCAGCCAGCAGGGCTAAATGAACAATGAAAAAGTAGGTGATGTAATGATGTTAAATATCTAGCTGATGCAATACCAGCAGATAGGAAGAGTTAAAAGTATCCCTTGTAGACTTGTCTGGTGCATCCACTGTTCATTGATTAATTAATTTGTTGCTAAGTTCATACAGCAGTGAACATAGCAATTTACTGCTGTTCAGTTTTCTATTTCATGTACTTCTGCCCATTGCTTATATTAATTTATTAATTGCTGCTCAGTGCGGAAGGTAATTTATTCATTTTCTGGCCATATTCATTTTTAAATTCACTGGTGACTACTTAGCTGTTCTGCGATGCGTACTAAAGTCTTGTGGTTCACATCGGTAAATCGTAAAGCATAGTGTTTTTGTTGATGTTTGGGAGTTTAATTTTCCACTGTGTCATAAAGCATATTTTATTGTGATTTAATATCTGTGTTAAAACGTTAATTTTTAATCCCCGTGCTATTAACACGTAGATTTCACTGTTTTCTGTTTTCATGTGTGTTGTCTTCATTTCATTTGGGAATAGCAAAATAATACTTCCAAGAGTGTCGAGGTTTTGTTTTCCTAACAGCATTGCCACAGGAGATTGAATAGTAATTTAAAATGCTCAAGATAGAGAGTTCTGCTTTATTAATGAATAGACTCGACTGAAAGTTTCACCTTGTCTGGGATCCTGGCTGGGTAGAGGCAAATGAGTTATAAAGAGTCTGGGTCCCACCAGTTGAATTTCAGTATGGTCAATGATAACAGAAAGCTCTTTAAGGATTTTGTACTTGTACTTTGAACAAGATTCCCATTTTAAACTAGAAAAAACTCCTTAAAATTTGCATGCACTTCAAATGTTTAAAGTTAAAAATCACACAATGCCAGGTTTTAGTCCAACAGCTTAATTTGAAAGCACTAACCTTTGGAGCACTGTTCCTTCATCAGGTGGTTATGGAGAATAAGATTGTAAGACACAGAATTTATAGCAAAAGTTTACAGTGTGATATAACTGAAATTATACATTGAAAAAGACTGGGTTGTTTGTTAAGTCTCTCATCTTTTAGAATGACCATGTTGGTTTCAGTTCTTTCATACATAAATTGCAAAACTTTTTTAAAAAGTTACATTCTCAAGTGAACTTTAACAATAGGTGTCATGTTGGCCCAGATAATGTATTGAAGGTGTGAGTTTCCCTGTGTGAGGCTGCCTGTGCCGCAATGGGCAGACTGATTCTAATCTAAAAAACAGATTTACAGAATCTTACCTGGATTAATGCAATTTTTGAGCAAAATAAAATGTAATTCTGCAAGTACAAATTCACCCCACAAACTTACATGTGTATGCATGTGTGTGTGTGGTGTGTATGTGTGTGGGTGTGTGTGGTGGGAGCGTGGTTGAGTGTCTGTAAGAGAGTGTGTGCAGGTGTGTGAGTGTGAGTGTAAAGGGTATAAGTCTGTGAGAGGGTGTATGTGGGAGTGTATGTGTGAGTGTTTGACAGAGGGTCTACATGAGTGTGTGTGTAGGAGTGTGTGTGTGTCTAGGAGTGTCTGTGTCTATCTGTCTGTGTATGTCTGTCTGTCTGTGCATGTATATAGTGCAATGGGGTCACCTGTAGTGTGACATGAACCCAAGATCCCGGTTGAGGCCATCTCCACTGTTTTCTGTCTCCATGGGTACCGAACTTGGTTATCAGCCTCTGCTCAGCCACTTTTTATTGTTGCCTGTCCCAAAGGTCGAATGTCTTGGACTGCTGAAGTGTTCTCCGACTGGGAGGGAACGCTCCTGTCTCTTGATTGTTTTGCTGTGTCCACTCATCCGTTACCGTAGCCTCTGCTTGGTCTCACCAATGTACCATGCCTCAGGGCATCCTCACCTGCAGCGTATGAGATAGACAACGTTGGCTGAGTTGCATGAGTACCTGTTATGTACATGGTGGGAGGTGTCCCTACACATAATGGTGGTATCCGTGTTGACAGTCTGACACATTTTGCATTTTCTATTATGACAAGGTTATATCCAATTCAAATGTTTATGTTTTCTAAAGTGTATAAGAAAACAAAGGACGTTTCTGACACCAAGAATTTACCACTAATCATTGAGAGGCTGATAAAATGATTGGTTTTTAATTGTAAACATGAGAATTCACTCACACTTATGTGAATATGTGGATGGGTATAATTTAAATATGAAATATAAGTATGGCAGAAATAGTATGACACGAGGAAATAATTGAATGTTGCTTCTTGGAATTTTAAGTGGTGCATGCAAAAACATTATACCAAATAATAAAATAATAGGTCCTTATGGTAAATATGAAGATTAAATTTAATCATAAGCTCTGAAGTCATGAATTTAAAGTCTGTCCTTGAATTATATATATATATATATATATATATATAGACAAGTGTCTTAAATAGAACTTAATTTAATCTAGTTCACAGTCTGTTTTCTTATATCATAAACTATTGAGTAGAATACTAAATATCGTAAAACTTTCTGTGTGCTGACGTTGTAAAGCATTAAGAATGCTTCGGTAACACACCCATGGAAATATTCAAAAAGAGGTATAATACTATGCTCAAGATGTACAGATATAACTTCAAACAGTAGGTGATCCAATCACCAATATTAGTAAATGATGAATTTAGGGAGACACATGCAGTACACTTTAGAGCATTTATGATGGAAATGATAAATTGCCTGAAAGCTAATATTTACAATGCTGCTCAGTGTGCTTGCCTCTTAATCAAATGGTTGTGAATTTAAATCCCATTTCAAAGACCTGAACACAAAATTCCAAGCTGACAATTCAGCACTGTTTCTCAAGGAGATGTGAAGTCAAACATATCTGCTTTCTAAGATGGAAGTAATAAGTCATGTGACTAATTGGAAGAAAGGCAGGGTTTTCTTTATAGTGTCCTGCCCAGAGTACCCACAAGACTGCAGTACATACATACAGTGCTAATCACCTGATCCCCTGCAGGAGGCCTCAATTTTGGCACCATCCTCCTCTTCACTGCCTTCAACGTTTTTGCAGACAGATACATGGTGGGTGCTTTGCACTGGGAAAACGTTCCAATGCTCGAGATCCATTTTTCCTAGTGCAACAGTTTGAGCTTCTATGGCCATTCGTTTCAAGTCAGGATGCAAACTGGGTGACATAGTACACCCTTTACCATGTTCTATTCTACAGAGGTATGGCCCCAGTGAAGCAAAACAGGAGTTGCCAACTCTCTGAATACTCACAAGGCTCCAAGAAGGTACTAGAAAATTCAAGCATGGGGGTGACCAATTTGAGATCAACTGTGCCTGTGAGGATCATTGAGGAGTCCTTTCACAGGCTGTTTCTCTCCTGAGCTTGCTGTTGTTTCACTCATTAAACAGCCCATCAGCAGTAACTGCATGAGAGAAGCAGCATCTGATAATATGAAACACAAGCAGTTAGGAAAGAAGTGCCAGCAGTGAGGGAGCCACCGAGCAAGATGGATGTGTCTTTTGCCAGAGTGTAGAAAATAGAAACCAGCCTAGGAAAGATTTGGCTATTGTGAGGCTGGCTTTCACTGGGTGTGGATAAAGGAGGCTGAGAGGAGGTCAATGGAGGGATGAAGATACGGAGGCTGAATGTGGTGTAGGATGGAGAAGATGGTTATGAAATAGGTCTGGTGGGAGAAGGAGGCTGCAAGAGGGGTGAGAGCAGAAGGATACTGCAAGGAATTGGAAAAGAGGGAAGAGGTTATAAGGAATCAGGAGAGAAGAAAGGTTGCAACATGAATGGAAAAATACAAGGAAGGTGTAGGGGCCTGAGCGGAGTCAAGGAGGTGATGCGAGGAGGAAATTATAAAGGACTTTGATGGAGAAGACAGTGAGGCTGCAAGAGAAATGACAATAACATAGGAAAGCTACAAGGAGGCAATGGGAGCAATATAGTGAGGGATGTTCCAATGTTAGAGGATTTACACAGACTCTGCAAAGAAATTAGAACAGTTTTCAACCTCCTAACAAGAAGAAACCAGGTAAACTTAAAATCATTTAGATAATGAAATACCTGTGAATAAATGTGGCATCTCAAATTTAAAGGTGCATATGATCTGAAGCTATTGCAATGTGAAAATGCACAGGATTCTATTATAACATGCACTTTGACAATCATTGAATATAAATCTGAGATCTGAGATGCAGGATAAAGTACAGTAACTGCATAGTTAAAATTTTCTGATTTTTTTCATAGCTATAACCTACTAGTCAGATTTTCTCCTACCCTGCCTTTTCAGCACTATTGTGGGGTAGTTTCTTCTGAAATGAGACAAGGAGAGGAATTGAATGAGGTAAAAGTGGCTGGAAGAGCTGTCAGTGATGGTGCAGGTGCATGAAAGGTCATGAGGTGTCTCAAGTAAGTGAGTAAGCAGACTTAGTAGTTTTGGAAGATGGGGTACATGAGAGCCATTGAATGAGGATGCTGCATGCAATAGTGAGTGGTAGATCATGAGCCTTGGGGCATGTGGGTGCTATGGCAAAGTTAGAGGGACTATGAGGGAGCAAAAGGGAAGATGGTAGAATTTAACTATTAACTTCTTGCAGCATTTTTGCGTGTGCTGTAGACTGTGGATACTGTGCTGACCCAGAAGGCCAATATGGACCAGGCTGGCAGTGTCTGATGCCATGGTCTCCATGAGGAAAGAGGACAGTTCTCCTCTCCACCACTTGGTGTACCGGGACTGACAGAAAAACAGGGTGGTAACTTCCTCTTCTCATTCATGATCTTGGAAATTGTACAACAATGCACTAGTCAGAGTTCCTGGCTTGCAGTATTCGAAATGGTGTGCAGCTAGCATTTAAATACAGTGTCAGGAATGCTAGAAGGTCCTAGTGCAGCAAGAACTTTCACTTCTGCTCAGTGCAAGGTTGCTTGAGAGTAACCTGTGGAGGTCAGACACATAAATAATCACTTGGACACTAGGGAATTGCATAAGAACAGTTGTACAGTTGTCACAGAGGGCAATTGAAATTCAATGGAACTCCTTAAAATTGACATTTAGCCAAAATGTGGGAACATTCAACCCTGAATGACTGCATCACCACTAAATGAGTTAGTGAGAATAAAAAGGAGACTCTGAAAATCAAATGCACCTTCAGGTAGAAAAATAAATTGCATTCTATTTCCAACACATTTTGCTCTCATATTATCTGTTCCATGCTGGAAATTTTTAAGTGTGGTTAATTTCAAATTAAAATGAGAAAATACTTATCACTCAGTTGCAAAGTGTATTTTTAATGTTAGCCAAACCCACTTATGTGGATAGTCGTAACATTATTTCAGGTGAATTGATTGGAACTAACATAGTGTAAGGCTTTTGCCATTTTTAAACTTTGAAAACCTGGAGTCCTGCAAGAATAGATTATTTCACTGTTGGTTCAAGATATACTCATGAGTTCATGGGATTATCATTTATGGTGCTTGGCGTGAGGTTCAAGTCACTTGGATGCTGAAGCTTCTGATTATTGCATAGGGCCAGGTTCAAAGGAACAGATCTGGTTGTGTAATGTGAATGACCAGGTTTTATGTAATTGCAGCAGTGGTTCGAACGTGTATCATACTAAAACCCAAGCTTTTGATGGACTTTATGAATAGAGGCATAAAGTACATAAGCTGATACGTTTTCCAAAACCCATTTTAAGTTGTTCAACCCCAGTTGCCAATACTGGACATCCAAAGTATGTGAAGGAAAGGATAGAGGTTGGTAAAAGAGAAGCAAAATGACCCATGACTACTAGTCCTCACTCACCTGCTCAACAGTGATTCCTAAATCAATATGACAAAGTAGTACATCCCAGAACATGGGACCTGGAGCAATAGGTCAATCGGTCCTTTGAGCCTGTCTACAATTTATGATAACTGATCTGTTTATGGTCTCAACTCCACTTTTCTGTCTCAGCCTCAACAAATCTTGACTGCTTTATCTATGAAAAAATATCTTTAACTCAGCCTTGAATAAATTGGATGTCCCAGACGGCACTGCATTCTGGGGAAGAGAATTGCACAGGCTACCAACCTACTGAGAAAAATTTCTGCTTCTCCATCTTAAAAGGGAGATTTTCTTTTATTATTAAACCATATCCCTTAGTTCCAGTTTCCTATCAAGGGGGAAATATCTCCCTATGTTAGCCTTACCAAATTCTCTTTGGACTTTGTATGTTTCAAGAAAATCACCTCTGATTCTTCTGAAGGTTAATGTAGCAATGATAATAATAATCACACTGTTGTTTTTGGAAATTTTCTTCATGTGAATTGGCTGGACCTTCATACAGTGCATTTTTTATTATTCTCAACATGGCTCTGTACCTGACTGTTGTGGAACGATAATGGGACTTCATAAGAATAATCACTATCTCATGATGAAAAATATAAAAAACATTTCATGTACAACCTAAATAAATAATATAACAATATACATCAAGAGTGGAATAGAGAAAATGATTCCGCAAATTAGATTTATCTAAGTTTGCTTTATTGTTGTAAAAATGTAGCTTATCATGAACATATGCAATTGATTTTAGCTCCCAAGATCGTCAGTAAAACAAAATGTATTTTATCTTATCAGAATCTTTGATTCCAATCCATTCTAATATATTTGATAAGTAAACCAAATAAAGCTTTCACAAATTATGCTTTTCACTCTAAAACTACAAAATACAGAAAGTTGCTAGGCTTATTGCTATGGCAACTGGAAAATAGTGTATCTATTGCATTGATGTGTTCAGGGTCATTGTTAGCAGGCAGCAGTTCATCATAAAAAGACCTCAGAGAAGACTAAAGTAATTCAACTAGCTGCTGCACTTAAACTACAGACAGCATCCTGTATTTTTCCAAAAGAAAACATAATTGCAGCTGTACCATATTATCTTTATTATACCAAGCCAACCAAAATAGTAGTCATCAATGCTTTTCTTTCCACTTCCACTCAAAAGCAGAATCAATATTCTATGACGGAAAATTTTCGGCTGTTTGATATTTACAGCAGTGTTTTTTTTCTTACAGTCAACTAAAGTATTTGTGTATAGATATAAAAAAAAACAATTTCACTAAATGCTTTGAACAAGGAAATAATAATAAAATAAATTTGATCTTTTGTTCAACAATGTGAAAAGATTTATGAGAAGTGGATGTGCAATGGCTGTCCAACCCGCTTCCCCACCACAATCGTTGATTGCAATCTGACCCATCCATTGGAAATAGTTATAACGCATAGTGGGCTGGGTAAAATGTCTCCATCTAAGACTTTACGTCCTTTTCTCAGGAGGAAGTCCAATACTCCATCACTCCATGTGATGTGTCCAACTCTGTTACTCCCAGCAGTACCAGAGCTCAATAGGAGGTGCAGTTGATCGTGCAGGAATAGGCCCACAGAGCATCTTGACTGCCACAGAAAGGTAAATCTGAGATGTTGTGATGGTGATGAGGGATCCTAAAGGTAGCGAAGGATGGGAGTGGACTGAGGAATGCTTATTATGTCAGGCACTCAACCCTCAAAGGTTCACCTGAGAGGGTTGCCCCGATGCATGAGAGGGTACCTCCTGAACAAAATGTCTCCTTCCTTCCTACCTGTCTCCTAGTTGACTTAATAATGTGCTGTCCACTCCTGTCCTACTGTTCGTGCCAACCGTAATTTGGCACGGGCAGGGTTTTAATGAGTTTAATTAAGCTGTTAACCAGCTTAATTATACATTTACATATGGTGGACAATTTTTTTTCCAGTGCGTGCCCACCCAATATTTTATGGAATTGAGGTGGGGGGTGGGCAGGAAGGTGACAGGCTCAGCTCCTGTCCTATTTTATACGGTGCCCAGCCAAACACATACCAGTATGGCAGCAGTGTATACATAATTCTAGCTCCAACTTTATTTACACATAATGGAATACATACAACAGGACAATTACAATAAATGCAATATATGTGTGCATTTCACACCAAACATAATGATCAGGATAGTTTATTTTTTTCTGCTCCCAGGAGCTTTCTATTATGGTGGATGTTTTAAAGTATGTGTAGTTTGATAACCTTCAAGGCCAGTTCCTTTCAGTGGCTATTCGACAACTAAATTAGCCTTGAATAAATTGGATGTTGGAGTACTGAGTAATTTTGTTTAAAAAGATCTTAACACAACTCTGAGCTGAAATTTTGGCTCATTTCAGCAAGAGTGGTGGTGGAGTTAGCTTCACTATTCTGGGCAAAGATACAGGAAATATTAATCAAGATTGGTTTCCTGGTCAGTGTCTGGAAAGGGATTGTTTGTGTTTATGTTTTTTTTCATAAACACTTGATCACAAAGCCTGTAGACTCATTGTTCAGGATTAAAGCATCATGAGATCTTTTGATCAATATATTGATCAGCCACCATTGTCTGTAAAAATCTTGGCTGACAAGAATCGGAGGTTTGTTAGTAAGTTTGCAGATGACACCAAAATTGGAGGTGTAGTGTACAACAAAGAATGTTACCTCAGAGTACAATGGGATCTTGATCAGA
>NC_057729.1:22301178-22380022 GCF_004010195.1 Chiloscyllium plagiosum | reverse complement strand
AAAAAGTAGAGGGCCCAGCACCGATCCTTGTGGCACTCCACTGTGTCACAGGCCTCCAGTCTGAAAAACAGCCCTCTACCACCACCCTCTGTCTTCTACCTTTGAGCCAGTTCTGTATCCAAATGGCTAGTTCACCCTGTATTCCGTGAGATCTAACCTTGCTAATCAGTTTCCCATGGGGAACCTTGTCGAACGCCTTATAGTCCATACCACTCTGCCCTCATTAATCCTCTTGTTACTTCCTCAAAAAACTCAATCAAGTTTGTGAGACATGATTTCCCACGCACAAAGCCATGCTGACTATCCCTAATCAGTCCTTGCCTTTCCAAATACATGTACATCCTTCCCTCAGGATTCCCTTCAACAACTTGCCCACCACTGAGGTCAGGCTCACTGGTCTATCCTTCCCTGGCTTGTCCTTACTGCCATTCTTAAACAGTGGCACCACGTTTGCCAACCTGCAGTCTTCCGGCACCTCACTTGTGAATATCGATGATACAAATATCCCAGCAAGAGGCCCAGCAATCACTTCTCTAGCTTCCCACAGAGTTCTCGGGTACACCTGATCAGGTCCTGGAGATTTATCCACCTTTACCCATTTCAAGACACCCAGCACTTCCTCCTCTATAAACTATACATTTTGCAAGATGTCACCGTCCATGTCCCTACTGTCTATATCTTCCATATCCTTTTCCACAGTAAATACTGATGCAAAATACTAATCTAGTATTGCCCCCATTTTCTGCGGCTCCACACAAAGGCCGCCTTGCTGATCTTTGAGGGGCCCTATTCTCTGCCTAGTTACCCTTTTGTCCTTAATGTATTTGTAAAAACCCTTTGGATTCTCCATATCTAAAACCCGTGCCTTAATGAATGCCTCTCTCGAACTAAAGGATGATCAGTTATTACTGATGTCTAATCCTTAACCATTTCTTCATTTCCTTGTCCACAATTACTACTTTCCCTTTATTAAATTATTATTGTAGACTACATTTAGCTAGGAGAAAGTGAGGACTGCAGATGCTGGAGATCAGAGCTGAAAAATGTGTTGCTAGAAAAGCGCAGCAGGTCAGGCAGCATCAAAGGAGCAGGAGAATCGATGTTTCGGGCACAAGCCCTTCTTCAGGAACCCTTCTACATTTAGCTGCCATGTCGAGAAAGTGGAAATGAAAAGGTTGTATTCCTTATTCCATACCTTTGAGTCTTTACCTTTGTCAGTCTCTTGCAAATGGGATTTATCCTCATATATATTTACAAATATCACATCTTTCACTGATGTCATCTATAAAATTTACTGTGCTAAATGTCCTTCAATCCTGCATCCTTTATTAGGAATTTTAACTTCTGAGACTTTGAACAGGCAAGATTCCAACGAAGTTTTAAGATAATTAACGTATATCTTTCACTGCTAGTAACAGCTGATTAATATTTTGATAAGGTGAATGAAGTTTTGTTAAAGTTATATGGTAATGGTTAGATTGTACAAATAGTAAATCCACCTCCTTCCCAAAATCAATTGCCTTGATGCATTCCAAGTCCGGTTACTTTGAATCTATTTCATAGCCTGTTCAACAGTAGGATATTTCATATGTTTCCTTAACTGTATTGACAAAGAGGTGTCTACGTCTGTACTTACAAAGTGGTTTGCTCCAGGTTTTTACAGGGAATCACCACTCTTTTTAGTGATTTCAGAATGTTATCATGCCCAAACTTGAAGCACGCTCACAATTTCTTAACCTTACTTTTTAAAGAATCTAGGTTGTATTTTCATTCATGCTGGTCAGGCAGCATCCAAGGAGCAGGAGAATCGATGTTTCGGGCATAAGCCCTTCTTCTGAAGAAGGGCATGCCCGAAACGTCGATTCTCCTGTTCCTTGGATGCTGCCTGACCTGCTGTACTTTTGCAGCAACACATTTTCAGCCAACAATGTAAAGGCAAACATTGAATTAATTATCTATATGTAGAAATGTTATAATCTTACATATTTCCTGTTAAATTCTATTATATGCTTTTCCATACAATCTCCATCTTTCTTACTAAATTTATTAAATTCTGGCTCTCTCTATGTGTATTTATTTGCCAATATATTTTTATAAATGTTGTTTATAAATTTAATGGTACTTGTAAACCGACCTCACTATCCAATTGTTCAGACTCTAGTTCTGAGAATACATTTGGTAGAACTTCCAGTATCAAGCGACAGTGCCAAGGCCATGTCTTATTTCTTTTCTTGGCAAAGATACAATCCCATTCAAATATTCACTTCATTTTTCCCTTGATCATAAGAATCAGCTTCATAAATCATCTTTGGACAGCAATATACCAACACTTTGCACTTGGTTTCAGCCATTCTTCTCCAAAGTAATTCCAATTACAATTTTCTGCCTGAAAATAATTCTTTTTCTTCAATCTTCACTTTAGGCAACCATCTTCTGCTACCAATGTCAATCTGGATCTAAACCAGTTAATGAGACAGAAACCACGACAACTTTCTTTATGGACAGCGTTTACGAACTACCCAGTTTTGACAGTTCCTTCCACCCACTGATTCTAGCTGTTCTTTCTTTATAGCTGTCAGTCAATTAATTTATCAATTAACTACAATCACATGCTTAATTTCTTGCTATACTAACATTAGCTGTAAGATTTTTATTTACACAGTGAATCATTGAGCTCTGAAAGATCGTCGGTGTTTGCAGGTCAAAAAGGAGTTGGATAACTTCCCAGTGATGAGCATTATCAATCAGTATGAGAAGTATAGAAAAATGTAGCTTATTGTCTGTATGGGCTCCAGGGACTCATTTTGATCAACATCAGCGAGGAAGTGGAATTTTCCAGGATTTGTTTCTTCCCTAAATTGACCCAAGGGCATTTCATATTTTTAAATCATCCTGAAAAATACTATGTTGCTTACAGGCAGGAAACATTACAAATCATGTTCATGTCTGAAGAGATTGGAGACATTAGCTGGTTCTATTGTGTCTATTATTTATATATGTTTTGGGATCTTACAATATACATATTTTCTGCTGCATTTGTCTAAATAACAAAATTGATTGCACGACAAAGTAACTAATTGGCTGTGAAGCATTGTAAAAAGTCCCAAAGGATGTAAAAGGGCATTATGTAAACACAAGTTATTTTCTTTTAGTCATTTCTGTGGATGATGTCATAATGATTGTATTGCTATGGAAACAACTTTAGTCGCAGACTGTTTCTGCAGGTTACACACAATAATTCAACCAATGAGGTATTGCTTGGCCTTGTAAGATGTTTTCTAAGATGTTGCAAGACATTGCCTGTGCTCAAAAGACATGAAGTACTGGTTCAATCAATATAAACAATCTGTAGTTTTTTAATTGCCTTTTCAAGAACAAGAAAGCCTTCCAAAATCCATTGTTAATTATATCACTGAAACAGTAATCATGTTTTGTTGAACAGTTATCATGACCAAGTATTTCCAACTAAATCACATCAACTGATAACAGTATTCCGCCTGATTATTGATAAATAAAATTGATACTATTGTTCAAGCAATATGAAAAAAAGACTGCAGCTTTCACAAAGTCAGTGAAGAGGTTTCCAGAGAGATTAAAGTGCAATGCCACATATCCAACATAAACTACCGTGCTGTGAAAATAACAGCAATTTAATTCTAGAGTACACTTCTGCAATGGATTGCTAGTCAGGAGTGAAAAAGTAGAAAATCTGTATTATTTTCAGACTCCAATGTTGTTAGTTTTAGGCTCTACTATATGTTTATTATTTTAAATTCATACTTACCTGTTTAGAGTGTTGCATGAATCAAGGTAAGATGTCAGTATTGTGGAATGATATTTCCATTATTTTGCATGTTAATTAGCTATTACCTACTCTCTAATCAAACTTAACATAGATTATATGCTCCCACAGTACCTCTATTACAGTGATGCTTTAAAATCATATAATGAAATATTTACTTTTCTAGTGGCAGCTACATTAAACATAAAAACCAATGCTTCAACTTTTTGTTGCCTCAACATCCTCAAAACTTAAACTGTCAATCAATTTAATGGATTTTCCCCTGCAAACCAATTCAGTTAATTTATAATTAAATTGTCTTATCCACTTTCAAATAATTGCTACATAAGTGGAAGGAATAAAGGTGGTAAAAATTTACATTTATACTCAAATGTCCAAATGCTTTCTAGTCAATAAGCAACCTTGGAGGTTTACTCCTGTTGTAATTTTGGAAGCACTATAAGCAGTGTAAGCATGGCACACACCAACTCTGTAAGTTTTAGCTATTATCTTTGAAAAGTTATTGATTTTTACTCCATGGATTAATATATTAATGCAATTTATGAATATGGTAAATCTAATGCAAAAATGGATTTGGTATTCCAGATGATAGGTTGAGATTAACCTTGTTCTGTAATATAGTGTATTGTTCAACTTCCTGAAAACTCTTCTATTCCTTTGTTCAACTTTTCAGTGATAACATATTTCAACCTTTCTTTGCTAATGTTTATTAAGAAGTATTAATTATTTAAGGGCTTTTTGTGGATTTCTCCATGGTAATCATCAAAAAACATAATCTGGTGACAGTAACTGGGCCTTCCTTCTAACCTGAGTGTCATTTTTAAAAGATTTTATTTACTCTGATTAATAAAGGAATTAGTTTTAATATAACGATTCCACACTGTCATATTACTTGGAAAAAAAAGACAATTTAACAAACAAGCTCCCAGAAATAAAAAAACAGAAATTGTTGTAACATTTGGCAGCAACTGTGGAGAGAAAGCATAGTTACCATTTTGGAGAAAATGAGGACTGCAGATGCTGGAGATCAGAGCTGAAAAATGTATTGCTGGAAAAGCGCAGCAGGTCAGGCAGCAGCCAAGGAGCAGGAGAATCAACGTTTCAGGCATAAGCCCTTCTTCAGGCTTATGCCTGAAATGTCGCTTCTCCTACTCCTTGGATGCTGCCTGACCTGCTACGCTTTTCCAGCAACACATTTTTCAGTTACCATTTTGGGTCTAATAAGCCTTTTTCAGAACTTTAGCACAAGATGCTGCCAGACTTGCTGAGTTTTTCCAGCAATTTCTGTTTTTGTTTCTGATTTCCAGCATCTGCTGTTTGTTTTTTTTTGTTAAGCTAGCTCCCAGTTGGTTTCTGGTTTTGATTTTTACCTCCAGGCTACTTCTTGTAATCTGTGCATCCAACTGCACATGATAGTGCTCTGAGCCTCAAGAGAACAACATGACAAAGAGACATCCCTTGGAACCTACCAAAGAAACATTTAAAGTTTATACATATTAAATTTAACCTAGCATTGCTGTCAGAGATTTTTTCAACAAATTGACGTGTGAATTACTGTCTATTAATGTACCTGGCAATGAAAATTACGTATTAGAAGCTTTGGAATCTCATTTCAACAGGTTTCAAATTTTGTTGGATATTTTACTCAGATGAAGAGGCTTTCCTACATCTAGTGACTATAGTGGAAGTTCCATAGTATATTTTATTATCATTTTTGCAGTTTGGATATTTTTAAAAATAGAAGCCGGAGGATTTTATTAATCCTGTGAATGGCAATGTAAACATCAGAAAGTCAACTTGGACAGTGACTGAAATACATCAGTCCCAAGAAGGCATGTGATTGCAGTCGAGTGCCTGGTAGAGAGCCTGTGGTGTTAACAGATAAAATGCTTAAAAGGTTGGGTTTAATACAGTTAAAAATCAGACAACATCGGATTATAGTTCAACAGTTTTTTTTTTGGAAGGGCTAGCTTTCAGAGCACTGTTTCTTCATTAGGTAACTGAAGTAGGATCATAAGGCACAGAATTTATAGCAAAAGATCACAGTGTCATGCTACTGATATGATATATTGAACAAACCTAGAGTGACTCATACCCCCCAGCACACACACACCCACATAAGTTTGTGGGTTGAATTTGTACTTGCAGAATTACATTTTATTTCGCTCAAAAACTGCATGAATCCATGTAAGATTCTGTAAATCCCTTTTTTAGATTCGAATCAGTCTGACCATTGGGAGGCAGACAGCCTCACACGGGGCAGCTCACACCTTCAATGCATTATTTGGGCCAACATGGCACCACTGCTAAAGTTCACTTGACAATATAACTTTAAAAAGTTCTAGAATTTACGTATGAAAGAATTGAAATCAACATGCCCAATCTAAAAGTTGAGAGACTTAACAAACAATCCAGGTCTATAATTTCAGTTACATCACACTGTAAACTTTTGCTATGAATTCTGTGTCCTATGATCTTATACTTCACAACCATCTGATGAAAGAGCAGTGCTTCAAAAGCTGGTTTTTCCAAATAAGCCTGTTGGACTATAAGCTTGTGTTGTGTGAGTTCCAATCTTAAATGTGCACAATCTCCATGAATCATGGATGCATGGAAATTGTCCCTCCTCATGTCTCCACATGAAAATGGAGGGTGCTGAATTTGGGATCAGAGCTTCCAAAATCAGAGCTCCAATGCAATTTTGGCTGAGGAGTGGGGTTTTTTTCTGGCTGCATGATAATTCAGACCAATAACAATGTCATACAGACATACTTAATAACGAGTAATGTAGAGGGGCATGGATAGGATAAATAGGCAAAGTCTTTTCCCTGGGGTTGAGGAGTCCAGAACTAGAGGGCATAGGTTTAGGGTGAGGGAGAAAGATATAAAAGAGACCTAAGGGGCACCTTTTTCACGCAGAGGGTGGTACATGTATGGAATGAGCGGAAGTAGTGGAGGCTGGTACAATTGCAATATTTAAGAGGCATTTGGATGTGTATATGAATAGGAAGGGTTTGGAGAGATATGGGCTGGGTGCTGGCAGGTGGGACTAGATTGGGTTGGGATATCTGGTCAGCATGGACTGGTTGGACCGAAGGGTCTGTTTCCATGCTGTACATCTCTATGACTCTATGACTCTAGTTGTTATCAAAATACATGAAATAAAATTATTTTATTATTCTGTATTACAATTTATTGTTATAAGAGGATATGGGAGGGTTTATTTAGTACTCCATATCTAATCAAAGGCATAATCTTAAAAGTATATAAATAAATTTCTTCATCTACTGAATGTAACGTTCTTGTTTGTGCTTCAATAAGCATTCTCTCAAATGTTTGAAAATTGAACTATGAATAGTGAAACAAAACTATTGGAACACCTTGTACTTTGAAAAATATGTAAATAAGCATCATAGTTTTTTGAAGAAGTGTCGGATGACAGTGGTGCTTGAAAAGCACAACAGGTCAGGCAGCATCCAGGAAGAAGAATGAGGGGCTCATTCCTGATGAAGGGTTTTTGCCCGAAACATCAATTTTCCTTCTTCCCAGATGCTGCCTGACCTACTGTGCTTTACCAGCACCACCCTAATCTTGGCGCTGATCTCCAGCATCTGCAGTACTTATTTCTGCTTTCTGGAGAAGTGTGTCTATTTTCTACCATTTTTATGTCATAAAGTTAAACAAGACTTAAAGGCCGAATCTTATGTTTTTGTTGGCCAAGTCCAAGTTGCGAGTTTTCTGGAGGGATTTCTGCCACAAGACATAACTAATTTTCTCACCATAATTTACCAAACTTGTCTCATTAGTTACTTACTCTGCCTCTGTGACATCCGTCATGACCAATTCTTATCCCATCTTGCCATGTGCTGTTCCTAGAACAACTCAACATTAAGCAGAATTCATTGTCATTCCTTATGTTCACACCATCCTTAAAAGTCCATGTGCAGCCAGACAATGCTGTCAATACAGAGCAGCCTGCATGGTTCCTGACCTTTGCCTTGCAATCAGAAAGAAATCAGCACTTTGCTTTGTGGGCAGGGGCCTGCAGATTTTGTTGGACAAGTGGTTGCAGAAGATGCCTTTTCTATCTCCCACAATCAGCAGTGGAAACCAAGACACTAAACCATGCCAGCCTGGTCTGGAGTTGCCACGTCGGTTAAAACAGTCTCAGCTGTCTGATGCTATGGTCTTACAGTTAATGGCCTAAATTTCTCTTATAGGCAATGTTTGTTATGCTTCAATCTGTAGACCTACACCGCTCTAGTTTCTCTTTCTCCAGAGAATGATAGAATGTATAAGACTAATGTTTGACCCCTTCCTTCAATACCATGTGATACGAATTACCTGTCTATGTCAAATTGCTCAACATTACCTTGTGTATATCATAATCTGAAACAAATGTATTTTTCTGTACTGTTGCATTCATGGTTACTAAATGTTTGACATGTGTCCGTATTACATTCTAGTTCTATGGTCTAGTTCTATGTTCATAATATGTGTACAAATATTTGTGGATCTTGTGGAAATAATATAGTGTGATTTTGCATGGTTTAACTTTTAAAATATGCATTTCAGTTGAATAACATTCACTTCTTTCAGTTCATTATGTGAACACCACAATTATTCAAAGGGAAAAAAATTGGTCTACTTGCTTCACTGAAATGAACCCTTTATGAAGAGACTGACAAAGGATAGACATTTCTTGAAAAGATTCTGTCATTTCACAAAGGAGGTCATTTGAGTGAAATTAATGTAAACTTAATTGCTTTTTTTCTGTTACCCCCTCCTTCTTCTTTAACAGAAAATCTTCAATTCATGTTCTTATTATTGGAGGGCAATAAAGCGTAAAATACTCCAAATGTGAATTGATTTTAATCAAGCAATTGTACACATATCTTGAACAAAAAGATCAATCAAAAATCATTTTACAAGGCCTAACATATGTTTATTTTTAGATTATCTATAGAAAGTAGAATTAATTGTATTGAAACAATGTAGCTGATTTTTATTTTCAATTTGCTCATGCCAGTTTTATGCCAAAGGAAAATTGAGCATATTATGAGACTCAGACCTAGCAAAGAATAA
Source organism: Chiloscyllium plagiosum (assembly GCF_004010195.1). Lineage (NCBI taxonomy): Eukaryota > Metazoa > Chordata > Chondrichthyes > Orectolobiformes > Hemiscylliidae > Chiloscyllium > Chiloscyllium plagiosum. Next base: position 22,371,135 of record NC_057729.1, on the reverse strand, counting down.
GGGACTGCATAATATCGCTGTCTGTTGATGCAATGTCTTTGTCATTTCCAGAAGAACAATTAGTTATGTACATTTTACAGCTGTATCTACAGAAGGACATCTCGTAAAACTGGCAAATGAGACATACTGGTCCAACACATCTTGTATACTTTCTGTAACCAGTCTGTTCTTTTCCAAGCATCATCTTATTTTCCTCTATGTTCCAGACAGTGTGGTTTCAGCTGCAAAAATAGGATTTGCACTCAGAAAATTAGAGGAAAAGTTTCATGAGCCAAAAAAGGCCTCTAAGCCATTTTTGTAGCCATGACCAAAGCAGTCAACAGTAAGTGGAGATAGAATTTCAAAAAACTTGAATGTCTACCCAGCTTTGACCCTTGTGAAGCAGCTTCATCAAGTCACACACATTAATGACTTTTCAAAACCCTTCTGAATCTCCAGTGACAGGATACAGCATGACCTTAAGCACTATCTTCTTCAACCTGATACTGCCACAGTCTGATGCTACACCTTCAGGCTCACAAAAAAGATGTAGGAAAATCACGTCATGGGATCACTGATAACTGTACTCTCCAGGCCCGCTATGTATAAGGTCACATTTTTCAGAGAGGGCAGTGCTGTTCAGACTGAAAATCAGTTTAAAGTGAAACAAAGCCCTACACCAGCCTGAACCCCAAGAAGAATGGCATCCACCAAAAATTGGCACCATGGGAATGAGTTGAAAGCCATCAAGCAACTTTACCTATTTAGAGTAGCATCATCTCAATTGATGCCACCATAGACAAGAAAATAGCCCATAGACTTTCAAAAGCAAAACAAAGCATTTGGCTGTCTCTATAAATGAGTGTGGAGTATTCATAGTCTCAGAATACATGTAAGGAATGTACTTTTTTATTTCTGAGTCTTCAAAAACTGGAGATCAAGGAGAAAGAACATTTTGTTAGGAAAAGACTTACTAAGATTACTGCAAAATTTCATGGCAAAGAATTCAACAGCTATTGTGAACTGTTTTCTTTGTGGCTAGAAGTTCCTGCAATGTATAGACAATCAGGAGCTGAGGAGTTATTTAGAAGGGAAATTGATTAGTTCTCAGCTACAGCAAGTTGGAGCTAGAAACAAATTGCGGAGATACAGACATCTTACATCTCAACTTGAGCCAGCTTGCTGCCTGGTCAAATTTCAGTTGATGGGTTGCTGCTGAACTATTCTCAGTGATAGACATCATTGTGCCCCACCTAAAGGCACCCTCTGCCTTTGCTACCCTCAATTTTCTGTGGAAATAGTATCCAATAAGTAGGAATATGATCCATCAACTAAGGGATGGGGTTTGTGGTAATCAGCAGAAGATGTCCTTACCATTATTTAATGTGATTCCATGAGAACTCTCCGAGGGGAACTCTCTGCTCACTATCTACTACTGTGCTGACATCTCACATTGGTCTATCCTGCCATTGGGACACGATACAGAGAAGGATGATGATGGTGATGGTGATGGTGATGAATAAATAATGGTGATGAATCTAGGCTGTTGACTACAAGATAGAACTATGTGACTTTGACTTTCTTATGTTGCTGCTTCACTAGACTGTGGAACAACTGTCTCAAATTTAATATGTTTCCAGATGTTAGGAAGGAAGATTTTGTAGAATTGACTTGGTTGGGTATGTCATTGTTGTACTGCCTAGGGTGATACAAGGTAGTTGTTCCAGTTTCATTCTTATTGTAACTGTACTTCACCTTTGATTTATTCAGCCAATTCAGAAGAAAGTTTCAGTTAACTGTTGGATTGGGATAGCAGATTTGTTTTCTTTCTAAAGTGTATTAGATGGTCATTGTTACTTAAAGTAGCTTTTAATTTCAAGTTAATTATTTAAGTTTAAATAGCCTCAGTTGTTGTGAATGGAATTGAATTCATGTCTATAGCATTAACCTGGGCCTCTGCATTGATCCCATAAGTAATATTATGACTATGCCACTGTTCTCAGGACCATTACCTCCTTACTGCATACTGCTGAGCCTTCGATTCTGGTATCAATATTTGATCTTTTGATTTACTACTCCCAATAGATGTGGATCAGCAAATATGTGGTAGCAACATCAGCTATTTTATTCCCTATTGTTTCCAATGTTGGATAGTGCCGCAAAGAATTTCAATTCTGATCAAACAAGTGTGTGGGAAGGGATATATTTTTGCACTTTTTAAAAAACTATTTGCTTGTGACAGTTTTGCTGAATTTCTGTTTAAAGATTTTTTAAAACCAAATTATTAAACATGTTAAGTACAAATGTAAATCTCAGCATTGAGGTCAGATTAGGTTACTGGTAACTTCAGTTAATCACTGGCTACAATTAGCTTCCACATTGCTCAATGTTAAATAGTATCTCAGGACATGATTCAAGTGCTCTGTCCATATGCACCCCTCAACCACAGATATCAAGGTCTGATAACTGCCAACTTTCCAGGGTCCTTATGGCACATCACCAATCTGTTTGCAGAATAGTTAGGAAGCGCAATCTGCACTGCAGGGTGCACTAGTGACTAGCATTAAGAGTCTGCTACAAGGACAAGAGTGTGGTGCTGGAAAAGAACAGTAGTTCAGACAGCATCCGAGGAGCAGGAGAATTGATGTTTCAGGCATAAGCCCTTCATCAGGAATTCCAGCACCACACTCTCGACTCTGATTGCCAGCATCTGCAGTCCTCACTTCCTCCTCTGCTACAAGGAAGCTTTGTACACAGGATAAGACGCCTGTTCATGGGCTGGACGAGGCTGCATCTCAGGACTGCTTGCTTGCTTGCAGAGTGCTCACTCACTTGGTGTCTGCTGCATACTTTCCTTGCTGTATCATGCCTGTTGGTGTTTGTTATGTTATCCAGACCCTAAATGCTATCAGTACCGCTATTTTGAAGTGCTCTTTTGTGCAGAGATACAGACAATCTACAGATTGCTTTTTTAAAGTTGATCAGAAGTTTGAAATGAAAACCTTCCTCGGGTCTATGCATTGGTCATTGAGGATAGTGCAAGGAGAAGCTATAGGGCAAAAGAAACATCACTTCCAAAAGGGGTGAAGCAGTCAAGGCTATATATAAAAGGATGTGTTGAACTGGGAACAAGGGCAGAGGAAGAACTCAAGGCATAAGGGGGTATAAGCTATAATGTATTAGGCACAGTGGGCTACAGGAGTGGGTTATTGGCAGTGACCACTATTGCAGTCTCCATAGGAAAAACTTAGAGGACAGCAGTTAGCGTGATCAAAGTGTAATGTCAGGGCTCAGGGAACATGGAGGACAGCTGAAGGATGTGAAAGAAACTGGTTGTGACTGACTAAAAGCAGTGGAGTAATGTGATGTTGTTAAAAGGCTGATGGTGTTTTCTCATAATGGGATGGCTTAATTTATTGGGAAAATATAGTTAAAACTGTAACACCATGCAGTCTAATTTGTTAATTGCGGATTTAGATTGTGGAATGTGAGGTAGTGATATCTGTGATGAGGAACTACAGACAGATGTCAGAGACTATTACAATTTCAAGCACGCATGAACAGTTACACCCCTGCAGAAGATTATAACTGTCAACACCACAAGATACACAAATAGCAGACAATGCCAGAGTTATCTGGTCAATCAATGAAAATATGAAAATATCTTATTCAGTGGACCAGCTACCTGAGAACAATCTCTTGTCATGTGGAGTTACAAACTATCATTATGGAAATGTATCTGCAGTTTAGTAGGACAAAAATAAACTACCTTGTGAGATAGTAGGGCAAAATACAACAAAGTTTGAAATAACCCAGAGAAGATGGGTGACTGGATTACAAGTGTCCATAAGATGAATATGATTCAATATTAAGTACCCTGCTTTCATATCTGTACTGTATAATTTCTCTGCAAAATTTGTGTCATAGTTTATTTATACGTTAATATATGTTGATGAGATGTAAGCACCCAGCACTTATTGTCCCTCTCTAATTGCCCTGGATTTGGTGGTGGTGAACTGCCTTCTTGAACTGTTACATTCCTTGGGGTGCAGGAACACCCATAATGTTGTTAGTGAGAAGTTCCAAGATTTTGACCCAGTGACAGTGAAAGAACAGCGATGTAGTTCCAAGTCAAGCTGATACATGGCTTGGAGTGAACTTGCAGGTGGTACTGCTCCCATTCAACTCCTACCTTTGTCCTTCTGGGAGTAGAGGTTGCTATTTTGGAAGGATGAAAGAAGACATCTTACTGATATTCCTGCTGTACACACTGAATGTTGTGATTTGTTTTCCTTCTGATGTTAGGAAGTTCTAACTGGTGAAAATTTGCAAGTGAATAAAAAGTGAATTAAAATTGGAACAAAGTTAGCAATATGTGCGATGTCAGAACAGAAATTTGACAATGATAAAGAACTAAAAGTAACATTATTTACAGTGCGAGTAATTAGGATCTGGAATGCACTTCTTGAGACTGTACTGAAGGCTGATTCAATGATGGCTTTCAAAAGGGAATTGGAGAAGCACCTAAAGAAAACAGTAATTGCAGGAATACAGAGAAAGGGCTGAGGAGCGGGACTAGCATTAACATGTACACAATGGACCAAGTTGATCTTTTCTGTGCTGTAACAGTTGTAATTCTAATGGTACTATCTCTTATTGCAGAAATAAGTTAAATGTTCTTTAACCTGTGAAAGTGTCCTCGGGTGCCACTTCATCTGGGCAGTGGGAAGCCAGATTTCACAGTCAATTGACTCCAAGTAAACTTACTTGCACTAAAATGTATTTGACTATTGTAACCAGGTATTACATGGGTGCACTACATGAAATGCTATAACCTTAATGGTTGTAGGAATTATGCTACAGCATTCTATGCACAAACTCTTCCTATATTTATCAGATGGGGATTTAGAGTGATGTTAACATAAAAAGACGAATATTTCTACATTAAATGATTGTTGTGTGAATATTTATACAGAAGTTAAACTTCATGCCATCAATTGACTTTGAGATTTATATTAATTACAGATAAAGCATTGGACATTCAGTACCATTTCCCCGAATCTTATCGTTTAAACTAAATCTGCATGGATTTTGTTTTGCTCTACATAGTCCTCCCAACAAGTATTTTTTTTACAACTTTCATCTTATGCAAAAGTAAGGTAATATTTGCCATGTCATGTAAATATTGGAATTTGATGAGAATATTTTCTTTCTATAACATATGTTTATTTCTGGATATATAACCTATATTATTTGCCACTCCCTCAAATTTATGGATTTCTGTGAACTTAATAGTCAAACTTAATGTTGAATATTTAGGGAACAGCAACAAGACTTGGGAAATAACGAACTGAAATATACAAGCCTGTTGCTTTATAATTGGGCAGATGAATAAGCAGCATCCACCTGTAATTCTGGTCAAAACCAGCTTCAGAAATGTCACTGACTACTAAAGAAAAAAAAGTAATGCACAAGAACAGACTGTCATTCCAACCTTCACTTAGGAGTTGGAGATTAAGAACTAGTATCAAAACGATAATAGAGAGCCAACATTAATGAGTTAGCAGATGGGACGTGAAAAAGCCAGATCTCTGGAAATGACCATTGGCAAATTCTAGCTGGGGAATGGCAGGTAAAATTCCTACTTTCCAAATTATGCTCTGATGTTGAAAGAGAAGCATGTTGGTGCAGAAATCTCAGGTTGCTATGAGAATTAGGGTGGAGATAGCAGATGAGGTTACCATATTTTCCCACCTTACTTAGGTACAGGGGACATACCAGAGAAAAGGCAAGTGATAAATATGACGTACAGGTTTGAAAATGTATGGGGACCTTCTACAGGCTGGACAGTTTGGCATAACTACTGGGAAAGGTTTTGGAAAGAATGCTCAGTAAAGTGATTAATATGCACTTGGAAAGACTGGAGTAAACTGAGGACAACAAACATGGATTTGTTAAAGGTGGATAATGTTTGACTAATCAAATTGGAGTTTTTGATGATATAGTAGAGAAGTTTAATGAAAGGAATGCTTGGAATTTGGCTAAATTGATTTTTCAAAAAATGGCCTAAAAGATTGGTCATAACCGAGCCTCATGGAAAGGTGGTCTCTGGCAATGTCAAAAAATGATAGCAAATAGAAAATCATGGTAGATCGTCGCTTTTCAAACTAGAGAATGGTAAACAGTGATGTTCCCCAAGGGTCAGTGGCATAGAAACTTTTTGTTATAGCTAAATGATTTGACTGTTGAAGTACAAAATAAAGTATTAAAGTTTGGCAATTGTACATATTTGGAAGAGGGACAAACAGTGAGGACGATACCAATTTGCTGCAAAAGGACATGGATGAGTTTTCTGAATATGGGGAGAGAACTGATAGATGGAATTGAATGTAGAGAAATCTGAGGTGATGCCAAAAAGGACACAGAAGCAACAAAGACTTAATGGCACAGATCTAAAGAGTGAGCTGGGACAGTGGGATCTGCTAGTTAATGTATATAAATCTTTGAAGGTGGCAGGCCACATAGAGAGAATAGTTGGCAAAGCATATGGGATTTTAGGGTTCAAAGCTAGATATGTTGAAGACAAAAGCAGGAAATCTTTTATAAAGTTATGGTTAGGACCCAACCAGGATAATGCATCCATTTCTTGCCAGTACACTTTGGGGAGAATGTGAAAAGGTTTAACAAGTTGGCCATACATCCATTGCGTCTGTAACCTTCATGAATTGGTTTCCTGGAATGGAATACCTTAACATAAACTCATGATATTTCCAGTTGCTGACATGCAACAGTGCAGATGGTACAAGGCAACTTATCGACTTGGCTAATCACTTCGGCATTGCAATCAAGTCGTATCTTCATTATTTTCCATGCACAAGATCACAGCAAGAGTAACTGTCTTTTGAACCTTTTGAACAAGTGACTATGTATTGGTGTAATTCTGATCTAGAGGTTAGGAGACCATTCATGTGCATCGCAGCTTATACTCACAAAGAAGGGATTGGAATCACATGAAGGAGCATTTTCAAAAATGAAGCACATATGGCTAAACTAAACTAGTTTTCTCAAATGTAATTTCTTTGTTGGATTCCTTTTTCTGAATACCATAACAATAAGATTAAAATTCATCACTAAACACTCCATACAACTGTCTGAAACTGTAAGCTGTTTCACAGGTATTAAAACACATGCTCAAATTTTCCTGTGAAATCAAAAGTAGTTTGATATATTAAATTCTGTGAACTGCAGGGGCATTATGTGGAGCTCTTAGAACTCAACAACATAATTGATAACTGTTAAATGTCAAATATTAATTTCCTATATTCACAACTCTTGTGGATCAAAGGTGCTTTCGGTTAGTGATCAGAAAAAGCAACAATGCATCTGATATCCTCTGGATCATTTTGAAATAATAGTTTTGATGGAAAGCTCTAACTGAGGTGAAGAATAGAATTAGGTTTCTGAAAGGTATAAGACCTCGATTTTCCGTAATCCATTTGATGAACAGCGGAAGATCAGGGAGTGGCTGGCTGTGGTTCTTCAGTTCAGTAACTTGCACCACAATAAATAATCAGTCTCAGCCTGAGTCTGAGGCTGTCAGTGATTTGAGAGTAATTAAAGGTTTCATTGTAGCAAATGAGCATGTGAAAAGTAAGCAACCATTTTTAAGCATAGTTTTACCGTGTGAATTAATGTAAAGAGGTAAGCCTATGTTGCTTTTGGCATAAATGACAGAAAATTGTATATATTACTGCAAATGTAATAATCCTGAAAATCTATAAATCCACTTTATTTCCATAACCACAGCACAGTAGGAAGGTGTCTATTATTTCTGTATGAGTATATACAGGTGGTTGGTAATAATTGGGGTTTCACTGCAGCACATAAAGAGAGACAAACTGAAATTCTGATGTGTGGTGCTTGTTATGTTTCCCTCTGTAAATAATTGTGAGACTGAGTAAAGATTGGCTGCAGCATCATCCTTCACTAAATCGACTTCCAGAACAGAATCCTATAAATAATACTCATGATCTGGCCAGAGTATTTGGAGCTACAATGGGATCTTGCTACATAATTAATTCCACAATGTTCCTGCATCTGGCACAACGTCTTTCTATTAAAGAAAAATAATCAACCCACAGTAAAAAAAAAATCAGGTTGTGTGTCCTTATGTGGTGCACATTTGCTGATGGCTAAAGTGGCAATGCTTGAGAGGCAGTTTCTGCTAGATGTGCCAAAGATGAAGTGACCAAGTGTCATTGTGGGCCATTGTTTTTCTCATTAGTGTGTGCTATGAAGCCCCTGTAGACTCAGCCAACAGGAAGTAGCAGCTTTTCCATGTTACCAAACACGTGACTCCCAATTGATGTCAAGGTCTTTCATTTCGTGCTTGGAGGCATGTATCAAGTGGAATTTTAGGAATCTTGACTCATCATTTGCTCTATTAACTTCACCTTACAGAAAGTCCTTTGGTCGTCCAGCTGACTTGCCTGAGTAAGGAGAATTTGATGAGTGCTAACAGACCTGGGAGCTTTACTTATGCATTTTGCATTTGTGTTTTTTATTGCTAACAGCATATAGTCAGTAAACACAATAGCTAGGAAAAATAGAGATTGTTGGGCTTCTTTTCTGATAGCTGTAAGTCATCTATTTTTCACAGCCATACATAGTTGCATCAGTTTGGGTACATCTCCGGTGACACCAAGAGTGGGCTAAATGAAAGATATAAAATGCAATACATGGATACTGCATTGGCATAAACCCACAAGCTTGGTGCATTGGGTACTCATTGCACGTTTTCTGATTCCGATGCAAGTATGATAGGTCTATAAATCCTTCTGAGGCCCACTTTCCTAATCTTTTGACATTGATGTTTTGCTGTTTTCCAGTGTATTTAGTACAAAAAAAGATGGAGGCAGTGTCATTGCAGCACAGCACAGCCGAGTTAGCCCATTAAATTATGCTGGCTCTATGTGAATCAATTCAGTTATTCGATTTCCCAAAATATCCATGCAGCCCTGAAAATTTGCTTCTGTCAAATTCTGCCCACTCAGTTTCTTTTGAAGTGTTTTTCTTATCTCAACTTCCATCATACTTGTGGGTGGCATGTTCCAGATCATTGCCACTTGCTGTGTGTAAAAGTTCATTTTCACAATCCTTCTTTATGTCTCCCCTCACAACCTTAAATCTGTGCTGTATGGTCCTGGAGCAACTGCTAATGGGAGCAGTTTTTCTTTATCTGCCTTATCTAAACCTGTCAAAATCTTGTACACCACTTCCAGATCTTCTCTCAAGCTCCTTTGTTCCTGACAGACCAACCTTAATTTTTTTTATTTCAACTTGTAGCCAAACCTCCTTGTCCCTGGAACTATTCTGATAAATCTCCTCTGCATCCTCTTAAAGACATAGAAGCATTGGATTTAAGAGAATCAGTAGAGTATTTGATATTCCAAATCTGTTCTATTCAAATAAGATCAAGGCTGATTGGGTTGTGGTCTCAGCTACTCTTTGCCTTTTGCACTCCATAAGCATTGACTCATTTCCTTATCAAAAATCTATTTATTCAAACCTTGAGCAAATCTTAAATCACACTCTTCTCTTCAGGGGAGGAGAATTCCACATTCAAATGACTCTGAGAGAAAAGAATTCTCCTAATCCTTGTCTAAAAAGCGAGTTCCCTCAATCTTAAACTGTCCTCTCGTATTAATCTCCCTCACAGGTGGAAACATCCTCTCGGTATTCATGCTACCCAGTCCATGAAGAGTGAAATCCATTTCAATAAGATCACCTCTCATTCTCCTAAACTTCAATGGATGTATGGCCAACTTGTTCAACCTTTTCACATTCTCCCCAAAGTGTACTGGCAAGAAATGGATGCAATATCCTAGTTGGTAAAAAACATTTCAGACCTGGTAAGAGATGAGCTGCATGAACTAAAAACTTCACATATCTGGAATAATAGTCACATCTAGGTGGTTACAGATTATATCAGGAGCCAATAGTCTGTACAAACATTCCCAGATCAAGATTCAGCCAGACAACAAATGGTTATTGGAAGATCTGTGAGAAAAGCCTAAATCCCTGGTTGGCAATGGAAAAAGATTTTTTAAAAGGACTCAATCCTCTATGAGAATGCTAGAAATAAGCAAAGTTTTATTGCTTTCAGATTTAGTATCACTACATAGTGAATGGACATGTTAAAGCATAGTTACAGTAAGAAACATTTAGGGTTTCAAAAGTAATTTCAAACAAGGTTTCAGATCAAGAATGTTGCAAAGCCAGAATTAAAGTTGTAAAGTCAAATTAGAAGCAAAATCAGACAAAGTCTAATGGAAGAAAGTTTTGAGGTTACTAAAAGTTGGTTGCTCCATTACTTAAAACCGTAGTAAAAGTTGGAAGAATTTATTTAAACTGCAGACAGTGAGATTCATTCAGAAAAAGATCAGAAAAGGGGACTATTAGTAGCACCTCAGGTAGCACAAATTATTTAGGGAAAGTAATTAAAGGAATGGTATTCATTGAACAGAGCCTTGAAGAGAGGAATTCATTCAGTAAGGTGATTAAGAGAATGATAATTGTTTACTAAAGCCACAGGCAACAGGATTCATTCATTGACATTGTTACAACAACATTTATTAATGATGCAAATAATGGCATTTATCTAGAAAAAAACTGGGAATCATCCATTTTTACTTGCAAAAGATAGAAATCCTCAATTTTTGCTGCAGGAAGTGGGTGTCTTCCATTTTGACTGCAAAAGCATAAGTAAACCTGAAAATGTAGCATTGCTATTCCACAGTATTAAAACTGTTTTAAGCAAGGAGAATAATTATTTACATTAGAAAGTAATGTCTGGAAAAATAATATGATCATGATGATTTATTTATTTTATAGAACACAGAATGTGGCATCTTGAAGAAAACAATTCTTAAGATTCAGATTTGCTTCCAAATCAGCAGCAGAGCAAAGAAATACACTTTTGTGTTTAACTTGAAATATAAATGACAATGTTTAAGATATTAAAAAAAGCAAGAGATAATTTTGATCAACTTCTGTGAAGTTTTGACCATCACTTTAACCTCAGAAGAAATTAACTTCCTGAAAGAGCAAGATTTAATAGAAGAGTTCAACATGTAGGAGAATCCATAGAAAATTCAATTAGTAACCTCCAGAGATTAGTGATGACTTTTAACTCTTAAAATCAGAATTCTTAAGACACAGAATATTGTAGCAATTTCTTTTAATAGAATCCCGACAGTGTGGAAACAGGCCCTTCAGCCCAACACTGACCCATCAAGATCCACTCCCCTACCCTATTATTCTATATTTACCCCTGACTTATGCACCTAACCTTCATATCCCTGAACATTATGGGCAATTTATGCACATCTTTGGACTGTAGGAAGAAACCGAAGCACCCAGAGGAAACCCACATAGACAAGGGGAGAATGTGTAAATTCCACACAGACAGTTGCCCAAGGGTGGAATTGAATCCAGGTCCCTTGCACTGTGAGGCAGCAGTGCTAACCATACTGCCACCACCCCCCCCCCCCCCCCACGCCCCATGAGTCTTTGTTCGATTTATTACAGTCAAAAGATAATTTGACTAGAGAGAAAAGCTTTCAAATGGTGATTGAAGCAATAGTTTAAAAATAACAGAGGTCAACCCAAAGAAGAGAAGATTAACAGGAAATGAGCAGAATTCATTCAATTTTTAAAGTACAAAACTCTAAAGACCAATGTGAGAAACCAGGGTGAAGAGTAAGCCAGATAGCAAATAGAGAGAGACAGTGTCAGATCTATGGAGTGAGGAAGCCTCATAGGTGCAAGCAATGCCCAGTTATTAAAAAGAAGTGATTTATTGAGAAAATAATTGGTAATGTTTCAAATAGATAGCAAAGTAGGACATAGTCACATAGCAGCAAGAAATCAAATAGCTAATCAGATAAAGAAGGTAATGATGTTGAGCAGGCTTCTCTTCAATAGAAGAGGGGAAATAGGTTACCCACGACTAGCTTCTTTATATTATTGGACATCTTGATAATTTTAATCCTGATACAGAGCAGGTGTCATTACGTTATCAGATAGTATTTAATGAATGAAGGAAGTCTAGAACATCGATCAAGAGGTACACTACTTAAGGTAGAAGTAGGGCATATGCAACTCTGCATCTCAAGCAGCATCAACTCACATATATGCTGCTTTCTGCTGGAACCATAATGATACCGTGGGTGGATTCACTACTATCATTTTGTCTTGTTGGCATCAGTGCAACTCGTGATAGCATTTGAGGAAGGATACCCACGAGACATCAATCTTTACAAAAGGTAAATAGGTTTGTAACATATTTATTAATATCCATTTACATTACATCTAAGATTTTTTTTGTTAGACATTATGTTCAACTTACGAGTAAAGCTCACATAGTAGCTATTAAAACACTCTCATACAGCTTGGTAAAAAGCACAGAACTCTTTAGAAACTCTAATTACCTCCTCCATGAATAATCCTTTATATTCAGTTGGGCAGAACCTATATCTTGATTTTAGTTTTGACTTTCAGGTCCTAACTGCCTTGTACAACATGCGACGGTGGAGAACATGTGTGTACTTCACCATCAAGAACTCTCACTCTTCAAATGAATTCCTGTCTTGACCTCATTAAAACCAAGGCACAATTGGTTGAACAGCCAGTCATGAAATTATAGGTCAAAGACATTTCAGTTAAGGAACAGCTGGTCAAGGTACACCCAAAAGAAGATTTCATAGGACATCTGGGACTCATAGAAGAATCCAAACAGAAGGTAAAATCCATTGCAATGAACTTCATTGGCATGAAATAATTATTTCATACTGACAACAGGCAAGAAAGCAGCAGCTATATAGAGTCAGCAGTAATGTTTTCTACCTTAATCATCCCAGTGAAAGGTCAGAAGAATCAGCAGGGTTTGAAGGAAATACAAAAGCTGAGAGGGTTAATGAGCAATACATCTCAAGTTAATTTATTGAAGAATCTTCAACTGATGTAATTCAGAATGAAATACACCTTGTGAACAGATTGCAATGTAAGCTTCAAGTCTGGTTTCGGATGCTGAGAGAATGCAAGTTCAAGCAGAATGTTTTTTTTCTTAATTCCCAAGGGGGAATCAACAGTTCCATTGACAGATATCATGCGAAGACACAAGTAATTCTCATGTATATGACTGAGGAAATGAAAATGCTACTTTCACTAACACTACTATCACTGAGAGCAAATGAAAGTGTCCACACTATCCAATAATTTGAAGTAAAGAGTCTTTAGTACAGATTTATTGGCAGATTGAAAATAAAAAACCTCCTGACACAAATTGAAGGTATAGTGCATGCAGCTCCTTGGAAGCCACCAGCTAGATGGGATGACTAATGTCCCCAGATTTAGGACATGGTTAAAATGAAATTAACTGGTCCAGAGATTCAGGAAAATGGAAAAAAAAGAATCAGCTTCAACAGATGGCCATCCTCTGCAAGGTAAACTTATGACATTAAGACAGGTCCTTCAGAGATTGTAATGTAGCAATGTTCAGCAGGAAAGGCGTCCTTACTGAAGAAACTTTAAGGGATAACATTGTCCTCCAGATTAAAAGAACTGACTGACCTCACACTGTCAAGAACAGAATCAACGTTAACAGCCTTCAAATCAGAGGCCTACCAGTCTGCCAGATCCAAAGAGATTGCAATCTTGCAGAACAGTGAAATGTTCAGAGTGCCTGGAGTTTTAAATTCAGAGATCCAGGGTACAGATAACAGTAAATGCAATTCTATACACAAATATAGAAAGTAAATAATGGAATTCAACCATTGCAGGGAGGGGGAGTAATGAATAAGCGAATATGAGTCTGAAAGGGTTAATGCTAAAGAGTTTATTAATTGCTGCTTTCACATTATGCTGTCAGATGGGCTTGGGGTGGGAGAATAACTGCACCTCAAAGGGAATAAAATATAACATTGAAATTCCCCTATAGTAACAACAACAGTCTTGTAGCAATATTTGTTACATTGTATCACAATGTAACTAGTGCATAGTTGCTATCATGCAATAAATCACATTTGTTTAAGGTAAGCATTTCTTCTCCATTAGGCTAGCTATTCTCCTCTATTACATTAAACTAATCAGGCTTTGTAAATCTCTACCAGAAAAGACAATGATAGCAACGCATCATTCAGATATCCCTTTTATCAAGTTGAGCTGTGGTGAGGGTCCATCATCTATAAATGTTTATGAGTTGTCACTGGAAGGCTCGTTGTATTCAAGGTAGAATCCATATTAACTGTATACTCTTCCGAGGTGGTCAAAGCACCCACTAGAATTTGGCAGAAACCTTGTGAAGACATGTATCCATTTGCTGTGACAGATTATGATTCTGAATCTATTTTAACACAAAGCTGAGGGAATCACACCCATTACAAAAACCTGCCAAGGTTTGGATTATCAGAGCAATTTTAAAAGACACTCATCTTCAGGTAAGTGGATTGTCGGGAGGAATTTTATCAGGGTCTCAGAAGACCCAGGCAACAGCAAAATGTATGGGAGAATTGGGCAAGATATTTGGCAAGGCACAACCCAATGTTGAAATCCTCTCACTGTATCTTATATACTTTTCTTATGTGGTAAAATTCTCACCACGCAGCAGTGAGTTCCCAATCGACACTCAATATTGTTTCTTGGTAACAGTTTGTTAACAGTTCAACTCACCACAGGTTGCAAACTTACCAAACTTGACAGACAAACTAGTCAACACAAAAGCTCTTAATGGTGGGTTCTGGGTGCTGCTTGTTCCAAAAGATCTCAATGTTGGACACTGGGCACCAATATCTTGGGCACAATCCAAGGGAATTGATGGACTATAGTAGGAACGGTTCTGAGGAAGTTTCACCGGACCCGAAACATTAACTTTGATTTCTCTTTATAGATGCTGTCATACCTGCTGAGCTTTTCCAGCAACTTCTGTTTTTGTTTCTGAGTTACAGCATCCACTGTTCTTTCGGCAATAGTAGTTTGTTCCATGTTCCAATTTATTTCACTTGGACCTCCAGCAAGGCAACAGAAAACCAGAGGACAGTCCCAGGCTCATTAGTCTTATGTAAATTTATTTTGGAATACATGTCTAAAAGCAGTGAATAAAATCTTATTTTAAGAAGTCCATTCCTAATTTAATTGAACCTCAGGAGATTTTCCAGACATTGCATAGAAAAAGAAAGAGCTACTGTTTATTTCCCAAAAAATGATCATGAAAGCAACATTGACAAACATATTACAATGAGGACTTAAAATGAATTAGGTTAGCCTGTGCGATGTTGAAGGATTCTATATATTTTATTATGAATTTGATAATAATCATAGGAAAGAGACGATTCAGGCCATAGCTTTCAAGTGTGTCAAGACTTTCATTGTTTCAAAGAAAACATAAATAGAGTTGATGCCAATAAATGGAAAGTAAAATAACATAGATCAGCAGGGTTACATGAAGGTCTTTGGTCATTGTCCAGGATGTTTTGGGTAAGAATCGTATGTGTCAACAGAATAAGTCCATTTTCATAAGCTAAATACTGAGTAACTAAGAAACAGTGATGACAATTGCACAGATAATAAACAAATGAGATCCTTCAATGTTTATATCACTTAAAGTGATCAAACACTGTATTCTGAAAATATTTTCAGAAGAAACACTTTTGACTTTTCAGACAAGATGACTGAGGAGAGATGATTTGAAGGTGCCAGTGTTGGACTGGGATGTACAAAGTTGAAAATCACATAACACCAGGTTATAGTTCCAACAGGTTTATTTGGAAACACTAGCTTTCGGAGTGCTGCTTCCTTAGCAGGTGGTTGATACTCCACCTGATAAGCTAGGTGGCTAATGCTCCACAATTACCTGATGAAGTAACAGTGATCCGAAAGCCAGTGCTTCCAAATAAACCTGTTGGACTATAACCTGATGTTGTGTGATTTTTAATGGAGGAGAGAAATCCCCTTGTCTCCCAGGATAAAGAAAGTAGTACATATTTGGTCCTGAATTATGCTCACTGGAAAAAGTAATTTAGTAAAATGTTAAACAACAACAAAAAAAAACTGCAGATGCTGGAAATCAGAACCAAAAATAGAAATTGTTGGAAAAACTCAGCCAATCTGACAGCATCCCTGGAGAGAAAGCAGAGCTAATGTTTCAGGTCCAGTACCCTTTCTTCAGAATGCTTCAGTGTGGGGGAAATAGAGAGGGGTAGAATATTATTGGCCTTGTTTGGTAGTGTGGACTGCTGTGAGAGTAAAATGTATGACAACTGAAATGGTTCATTCTATTCTGTAAGGTCCTGTGTAGGGACGCAGTTTAGAAGATGTTGAAAAACGTTATCCACCCCTTCACAGACCACATGTATAGCATAAAACAAGGTTGTTAATAAATCCTAATAAGGAAGGGAATTCAGCAATACTGTATCAAAGAAAAAATAAAATGAAGCTTTTATCATACTAAAACAATACTGTCTGGTGATATATCATACTAGAATATTTAAGATGTTTTGGACAAGGCATATTTCTAATAGGAGTGAACTTGTAATATTTCACTATAAGTCAGGAGAAAGCGTGTTTGGAGACTATTAACAACAAGAGAATAGACATATTATCTGGCCCAGTTTCCTCTTTTCCATGATCTGGTTTGGACTAACCTTGCTTCAACATTTTTCTTTCTGACACTTTTATTATGCTGCAGTTATACTACAGATGCTGGTCTCAGATTAGAAGGAAAGTATTTTGTGCAGTTGGCACATCCAAACTATTTTGCCAACTGGTCATGTTGTGTGCTTGCCAACAATGGATGGTTGGTGGATAATGTTCAATTTTGAGAGACCATTGGTTGCAGTATCAGATTTCTACTTTCAAAGTAAAATAGAATGATAAATGTCTCATTATCTCTAAGAGGTTCTGTGGCCGCCTGAAGTCAATATCGAAATTTCAATAACAATTATCACATTTTTCTTCGAGGAACCCTGAATGATCTAGTCTGAAAATTGACATTGTTCACTTTGGACTTTAACCAGCCAATCATTTTCATACCTGTCTTCTGTTTAATTCCTGACCCCCAGCACTTTTATCTCTTGCTGCCTCCTATTTTCTTGTCTATTTATTCATCCTGTATTTCATTGATGTCTGAATCAACCACATTCTACTTCAGCATGTACAGTGTTTGTCATTAGTTAGACTTGCCTTTGGACCCTTCAGCTAAAAATAATGCTTTGTATGTAAAATTTCTGAAAGTACTAGCTGATAATAATGCAGTGAAGTAAGCAAAATATCTCAAACTGAAATGAACAACCAACAGGATATTTCCTTAATCTATATGATTTACAAAATGGGAAATAAACAGTAAAGAGACTGCAAGAGGTTTGAAATAAAGGGTGAGTTATTTTCAAATGTGTACAAAATGACAAATAAAGCAGGACTATAAATATTTGATTGAAAGAGCTAGAAAATGAGCAGAAAATGTAATAGAAAGTGTTTATTTTAAATTTTCAATATCAATTCAAAATCTGAAGGAATGTCACTCTACACCTGCACAATAGTTTATCTTTGGTGCCAGAAGGTTGAGTGGCAGTCAGCAATGCATGTAACATTGTTAACATGACCCTGATACTTAGAATTAGGTGGTCATGCAATTCACTGTGTAAGTATAGCAACCTCACAACATTCAATGAGCGCCCTGGGTGAGAATGAGAGGGAAATGAAGTTTTGTTTTATGATGTGAATGGGAGAATGGAGTCACAAGAAGTGTGTGAATATTCACATACAACTGGACATTTGTCCAATGCCCAGAGTTTCTGTATCAGTATGTGTAAATAATGACAACATCATTAGACACACTATTAGTTCAACAACAATATCTCAATCAAGACATCAGCACCATAAATATGTGGTTTTAATATGACATAATTTGCGAAGAAAGCGAATCTGTCCTTAAACAGACATAAAGAGGTTTTCAGAAGTCACATGACAACCCTTATGGCTGGGGCTGATATTGGAACCAAATGGTGCTTCTCTCAAGCAGAAATCATAATAAGCCTTTTGAAAGATTGAAACACCTTATCCATTGATCTAGAGTTGTGAATACCTCTCAGGAGTGTGGTGCTGGAAAAGCACAGCAGGTCAGGCAGCATCTGAGGAGCAGGAGAACTGATGTTTCGGGTATAAGCCCCTCATCAGGAATGAGGATGATTCCTGATGAAGGATTTATGCCGGAAATATCGATTCTCCTGTTCCTGGGATGCTGCCTGACCTGCTGTGCTTTTCCAGCGCCACACTCTCGACTCTAATCTGCAGCATCTACAGTTCTCACTTTCTCCTTGTGAATAATTCTGTCTATCTTAGCAAACCCTGACAGAATGAGAACCATCCAAGCTAACAGATAAGATATTTAAAATGGTACTTCTCTTAAATAAAAGACAAAGGATGGATATGACTCCCAGAGCTAGGCAAGGCCAAACCTTTATATGGACACATGATTCAATAGTTTTGGATAGCAGTCATTTTAAATTTTGCCCTGTGTAAAATTCTGGTTGTGAGAAGCTGGGACTTGAGCAAAACATGTCGATGCACTCACTTTTTGTCAACAGGGAGGCAACTAGGCCTATTATAGTGAACCAGACATTGCTCCTTTTGGGAAGCCTCCACATGTTCAGTGCCAATCAGTTATTTCAGTGATCAGCAGTGGTTGTTTCCCAGAATCAAGGATATCCAAGGGGAATATCCAAGAAGGTAGAATTCTCACCAAACCCTCCGACCCTGAAAGCTGTGGTGTCTGTGCTTTGGATACTTTGTCCAGTCTATGTATTAAAGGCTCTCTACCCAAATGCTCTTGTTGGTGAGGCAGATAAAGGGATACAGAATTCTGTTTATGGTTCAACTCAATTTTATTAACAAAATATTCCTTTTTAAAGCACAATGGGAGCTCTCCTAAATTTCCACAATATTTACTATCTATCTAGCTCTATCTGTCTGGAGAAAGGAGATGACCTCCAAGGATCCATGTAATTGAGCTGGGCAGATGGAATCTCCTTCCTGTCTAACATAGGGCTGGCTCTCTTCCACAAAGTTGGGTCTCTCAGGGGTCATGGCAGGTTTTCTCCTCAGTCTTCTTGGGTTGCCGCACAATCTTCTGGCATGAGTCTCACTGCAAAATTTCGTGCAAGTCTTTGCTGAGACTTCACTGGGTCTTCACTGAGGGGGTGGAGTACCTTCTAATGCCCAATTGCTGGCGTCATGAGCTGAGTTTAAATTTCCAATGGGATCATGGCAAAACCTTTCACTGGTTGCATGTGGAGAGATGAAACATACTCAGACTGTCAAGATGCCAGAAAATCTGATCAATGCTTCTCCAATACATAACCCTCAGGTGTATTTTGACTGGTCCCCCAAACTTGTGTAACCTCTTTGATGTTGGTTTCCACTGTTCTCTCTAAGTTGCCGATAGCTGCAGATTGCTGTTTAAATTAGCTTGGCCAATTTCCTATCAGGCCTGATTTCTCTGGCTGTGGGTCCACATTTTGGGTCTGTGGTCACTTGATCACAGCTGCTAGTCACTCAGAGGCTAGTTGCTTTTTATTTCAAATGGCAGCACCAGGGAACCAGTGGTAAAGCATCCTTCAGAGGTCCAGGATCATTGAGCGAGCTAATAGACAATCAGTGCAGTATTGGATCATTTCGCCCTTCAAGCCAGCACCACCATTTATTATGATCATGGCTGATCATCCACAATCAGTATCCTGTTCCTGCCTTATCCCCATAACCTTTGATTCCACTATCTTTAAGAGCTCTATCCGTCTCTATCTTGAAAGTATCCAGAGACTTGGCCTCCACTGCCTTCTGAGGCAGAGCATTCCAAATATCCATCACTCCCTGGGTGAAGAAGTTTCTTCTCAACTCTGTTCTAAATGGCCTACCCCTTATTTTTTAATTGTGTCCTCTGGTTCTGGACTCACTCATCAGCGGAAACATGCTTCCTGCCTCCAGAGTGTCCGATTCTTTAATAATCTTATACGTCTCAATCATAACCCCTCTCATTCTTCTAAACTCAAGGGTATACAAGCCCAGTCGCTCCAATCTTCCAACATACGATAGTCCCGCCATTCCGGGAATTGACCTTGTGAACCTACGCTGCACTCCCTCAATAGCCAGAATGTCCTTCCTCAAATTTGGAGACAAAACTGCACACAATACTCCATGTGCGGTCTCACCAGGGCCCTACGCAGCTGCAGAAGGACCTCTTTGCTCCTATACTCAATTCCTCTTATTATGAAGGCCAGCATGCCATTAGCTTTCTTCACTACCTGCTATACCTACATGCTTGCTTTTATTAACTGATGTACAAGAGCACCTAGACCTCATTGTACTTCCCTTTTACATAACTTGATTCCATTTAGATAACAATCTGACTTCCTGTTATTGCCAAAGTGGATAACCGCACATTTATCCACATTAAACTGCATCTGCCATGCATCCGTCTACTCACCTAGCCTGTCCAAGACACCCTGTATTCTCCTCACATCCTCCTCACATTTCACCCTGCCACCCAGCTTTATGTCATCAACAAATTTGCTAATATTACTTTTAATCCTACTTCATCGATAATTACTTCATTGATATCATTAATGTATATTGTAAACTGCTGCGATTCCAGCACCGAACCATGTGGTACCCCACTGGTCACCGCCTGCCATTCAGAAAGGGACGTGTCTATCACACTCTTTGCTTCCTGTCAGCCAGTCAATTTTCAATTCAAGTCAATATTTTGCCCCCAATACCATGTGCCCTAATGTTGCTCGCTAATTTCCTATGTGAGACTTTATCAAAGGCTTTCTGAAAGTCCAAATACATTACATCCACTGGTTTTCCCTCGTCCATCTTCATAGTTAAAACCTGAAAAAGTTCCAGAAGATTAGTCAAGCACGATTTCCCCTTCGTAAATCTATGCTGACTCTGACCTATCCTGTTACTACTATCCAAATGAGTCGTAATTTCATCTTTTATGATTGGCTCCAGCATCTTTCCCACCACTGACGTCAGGTTAACCGGTCTATGATTAGATTAGATTAGATTACTTACAGTGTGGAAACAAGCCCTTCGGCCCAACAAGTCCACACCAACCCTCCGAAGATCAACCCACCCAGGCCCATTCCCCTACATTTACCCCTTCACCTAACATTACGGGCAATTTAGCATGGCCAATTCACCTAAACATCTTTGGACTGTGGGAGGAAACCGGAGCACCCGGAGGAAACCCATGCAGACACGGAGAGAATGTGCAAACTCCACAAGACAGTTGCCTGAGATGGGAATTGAATCCGGGTCCTTGGCTCTGTGAAGCAGCAGTAATAACCACTGTGCCACCATGCTATTATTCCCTGTTTTCTCTCTCCCTCCTTTCTTGAAAAGTGGGACAGCATTAGCCACCCTCCAATCTGCAGGAACGGATGCTGATTCTATAGAACGTTGGAAAATGATTACCAAATCGTCCACAATTTCTAGAGCCACCTCCTTAAGTATCCTGGGATACAGACCATCAGTCCCAGGGACTTAGCAGCCTTCAGACTATCCAACAACATTTCCTGCCTAATATTAATTCCCTTCAGTTCATTCATTACCCTAGGTCCTTCAGTCACTATTATATCTGGGTGATTGCTTGTGTCTTCCCCAATGAAGACAGGTCCAAAGTACCTATTCAACTCTTCTGCCATTTCCTTGTTCCCCATAATAAATTCACCCGTTTTTGTCTTCAAGGGGCCAATTTTAGTCTTAACCATTTTTTTTCTTTTCACATACCTAAAAAAGCTTTACTATCCTCCTTTATATTTTTGGCCAGTTTGCCTCATAACTCATTTTTTCTTTCTCCGTGTATTGCTTTTTTAGTTATCCCCTGTTGTTCTTTAAAAATTTCCCAGTCCTCCAGTTTCCCAATCATCTTTGTTATGTTATACTTCTTCTCTTTTATTTTTATTTAGTCCTTAACTTCCCTCATCAGCCACAGCCGCCCCTGCCTCCCCTTAGGATCTTTCTTCCTCTTTGGAATGAACTGGTCTTGCACCTTCTGCATTATATCCAAAAATATCTGCCATTGTTGTTTCACTGCCATCCCTGCTAGGGTTTTGAACCATTGAACTTTGGTCAGCTCCTCCCTCATAGCTCCGTAGTTCCCTTTGTTCAACTGCAATACTGATACTTCCGATTCTCCCTTCTCCCTCTCAAATTGCAGATTAAAACTTATCATATTATGGTCACTACCTCCTAATGGCTCCTTATGGCTCCAGTGAGAGTGGGTTGAGGGTCACAGGGTGAAGGTCACAGAAGAAGTGAGGGTCAGAGGCAAGGACAGGATGATGGTTCTCAGCAGGCTAGTGTTTGCTTTTCGAGTTCTCCACATCATGATGTTGGTTGAATACTGCAGAAAAAGAATGAGGCCCTCAATTGGGCATTATAGCCATTGCTTCCTGAATTTATTCAGAACAGAATTCAAAAGGAAACAGATACTCTCTGATTTAACTTAGTACCCCCATCTTCACGCTTAACTCAAGGGAGAAAACTAAATTCCGATCCGTTAACTGAATCTTACTCCTTTTGGCTGGGCACAAATTGTGTGAAGTTTTTTTGAGGGGTTTTCACTCTGAGGCCGAACACGTTTTCTTGTTGTGTCTTATCCTTTGCCTCATTGATGGCCTCTCTCATCCCTATGATGCCCCTTATGTCTGATTCCAGCCTCATCCATGCCAATCATGGAAGAACTCTCCACTGCTAGGATGTCTTGGAATCAAACTGTACCCCTGGTGCTGACAGCATCTTTAAAAAGCTGTTGCGCACTCAGACAAGCACAGTCTGAAGCTGCCCTGCACAGTTCCTGATATTTGCCCCAATGTAGCTGACAGGGGAAATTGGTGCCATACTTTTTGCACAGGATGCTGGAAGTCCTATTGGATGATGTGTTGCATACATGGGATTGTATCTACTCCCCAGGACTAGCAATGGATGCCAGAAAACTAGAACAGGACAGTCTGATCCAAGGGTTAATGTAGTCTCAGCCATTTGGTGGAAAGCTTTCTCCACGACACCAACATCTTCTCTCTAATATCTCACCATATCCTGAGGGAAGGAAACTGCCATCCTTATCCAGTCTGGCCTGTATGTTACTCCAAACCCAAGCAATGGGATTGACTCTTAACTGCCCTCTGGGATGGGCAATAAATGCTAGGCTTGGTATTCAATACCCTCATCCCTTGAATTTTTTTTAAAAATTGATTAAAATTAAAATTACCTATTTCTCTGCTACTATGCCCATGTCCCACCAAGGCTCATGCTCTGCCACTTTCACGATTGCCCACAACATCTTCTCTCATTTGTTGTCAACCATTCCAAACCCCAGAATCACTAACAATACATGCCCTCTGTACTGCCTTCTCACTCGCTTGGAACAACTCCCCATCAACTCTGAGATGTCGGTGACCAGTGACCAACATGAAAGTCCTTCTGAGCAAATATGAACTGACGTTACCAGGTACCTGTTCTGATTTCCTCATCCACATCTCTCTTGTTTAGCATCTTTGTAAGATAAAAAGCTGAATATTAATGAGGTGAATTGTGTAGTTAACCAGGTGTTTAACAAGCAATAATCTCCTTAATTGGCAGATCACCGCTGCCTCGTGAGAAATTCACTTTGCAACTTGTCAAAAGCATAAAAGATGGAGCAAGATGCTCCTGATGTCAAGATAGGCATTGCTGCATTCTCACCCAAATATGCCACAAATATTGCCTTAGCTCATGTCACTCAAACTCCAAAAAGGTATGGAACGATATGCTTTGTTTTGATATTCTTTTCTCTCTCTCTCTTTCTGCTTGGATTAAAATTCCTGTCTGTCTCTTCTGTTTCAGTTCTGAAGAGTAGTCTAGTTCAGCTTAAACATGTGTTGCTCGAAAGATACTGTCTGACCTGCCATGTATTCCAAGTATGTTTCGACAGTGTAGCATAAAACAAAATCACTAGCAAGGTTCAAGCTACTGAGGATGAACATTAAAGCAGGATACTGTGAATTCAGGTAATTGAAACAAACCACAAAATGCTTGAAATAATTAGAAAGGTTAGTATCTATAGAGGGAGAAAACCAAAGTTGGCAGGCACAATGTCAATTCTTATAGTGGGTGGGTATGTGTACAGATAGGGAGGGGGAGATAAAGTCCTGAAAAACCAGTTAGATCCCACCTACCTTTGCTTCTTCCAATGTGGTCCCTTGTAGGGCAGTTGAATCAGGCATTTTAGCCTTTAAATAATCAATGAATTATTGTCATAGTCATAGAGATGTACAGCACAGAAACAGACCCTTCGGTCCAACCTGTCCATGCTGACCAGATATCCCAACCCAATCTAGCCTGCCAGCACCCGGCCCATATCCCTCCAAACCCTTCCTATTCATATACCCATCCAAAGGTCTTTTAAATGTTGCAATTGAACCAGCCTCCACCACTTCCTCTTTGAGTTTTAATAGCCATTGCATGAGTTGGTAAAGATCTGGAACTTGTCAGAGTGAACAAGGTGGAAGCACAGAGGGGAATCATTAAACAATGAAACTGACAATTTTGAAAGTTTAAATACTGAAACTAAACAGTTCATAGTCTACTTATGGGCAATGCTTCTGCACTTGGTCTGGCAGTCTGAGTTTACTGTTTCACTGGTGATTTCTAATTTCTTGAAGTAATTTTATGTACCTTAGATTTTGACTTCCAAAATCTAAACTTTCCTGCTGCCGGCTTTCACTGCAGCATTGGAGCAGCTTCTGCGAGTGTAGCATGGATGAGAAGAGCAAGAGCAACCATAAACCCATACCAACTATACAAGGAGCAGCTACAACAGCAACTGTCTTCTCCGTACGCCTGCAACTCAGAAGGGATGGACACAGAGTTCCAGCTTGATCAATTTCCTTGATATTGCATAGCAACATTGAGTCCCTCCCCAACTTAATTTCAAAGACGGGTGACGTGTGATCAGGCAGGGGAATGAAAAATGGGAACTGACCCCCTTCTATCTTCCCAGTTCCCTCAGTCAAAATCTAGGCAGCAAGAGATTCTGCTGAAAGGCTGATTGAGACAATTAAATGGCCATTTAAGAAGCTTATTCTACCACCACTTGCAGTCAATCATCAGCAGGGAGGGTCTTCACATCCTGAGAGGCTGCCTGTGCCTTACTGGAATGGGTGTCTCATTTATAGACAATATATATCCAGAAGGAGAGGTGGGATCACAAAATGAAGGGGAGGGTGGCTGTTACCCATGAAAGCCTTTGTTTTCAATCTCTTTCCACCTCCTTGACAGTGCCCCCTCCCTGAATTCCCCCATCAGGTTTTCACTCATTCTACCTAGCGATCCTTTCTTAACCCCTCTGCAGATTTGAGTGTAATACTGGTGGTTACTGCTTGCAGTGATATTGCTGGTATTGGGTGGTTTACTGGCAGCTCTAGGGCAGGAATAATTGAATGGGCAACCAGACACTGCCCAGCTAAATGTCTCACTATCTGATAATTACATCTGGCTTCCTACAAAGAAACAACAGATAGCTCCCACCAGTTCTCCACATGAGTTGGAGAGTTCTATTAAATGCCACCCTGAGCTGTCAAGCTGGATTTCTGTGTCTATTCAAGCTGCCCTGTAAAGAGACCAGCAGTTAAGCTGTTGCTAGAGATACTGGCAGTGATACAGCCCTGGGTTATTGACCCTCAACATATGTGAAAAGTAGAGCTGTTTAGCTGCTTCCAAACTGTTGTGAAGGCTGGCATTAGGGGACTGACTAAAGTACTGGCCAAGAACTACCTACCAAGAATTTGGCAATGACCTATCAAGCAATAAATGCAATCTCCGCAAGAATAGCAATCTCTCAGTTGCCATGGTTAGAGCTTTACAGTGAAAACTGATCAGAGCCTTCACAGTTTGTCAGTTTAATCAAAACAGAAGATGTGCTGGAATGTGCAAGAGGGACTATAGAAAGGAGATTATGAGAGTTAAAAGTGAACATGATATGATATTGGCAGATAAAATAAAGGAAGATCCCAAACTTTTTTGCAGGTACATTAAAGATAAAAGCATAGTAAGAGAAAGCTAGATAGAAAGTAAACATTGAAGAAATTTGAGAAGTGCTTACATTTTTAATAAGGAATAATTTGTTGATAAAATTAAATTCTCTGTCCATTTGTCCATCTCATCAGCAATAACACTTTGATTAAATATTTTTAATACATAAAGTATTCAAAGTATGGACAATATTCCTGTGAAACTGTTGCATTTGCTCATTAGTTTCCCTTTTAACCTATCACAAAATAAAATTGAGTACTTCACAGAATAAGTATCTTACTAACAGTGGAAATATGGCTGTTAGAAGGGATTCAGTAATTAGGGGATAGAAATCAGCCTTTATAAGCAGAATCAAAGTTCACATTATACGTTGACTATCTCATGCCAGGAAATCTCAAACTGATTTGAAAGGTTATTGAGCAGAATGGAATGCAGTATGTTCCATGTTGGGACTAAAAGGATGAGATGGGCAAGAGATCCTTAATGGAGCTTAGCAGAAACTCAGAGCTAAAGAAGAGGATTTTAAAGGCTGTATTCTCAGCATTATAAACCAAGCGCTGTTGAAATTAGTATGTGAATATTCAGATCATAGAATATGTAGATAAGGGAAGAGGAGGATTAAGGGGTCGAATGAAATGTTCCATCTCATGGGATAGAGGTAGCAATACTGGTACAGGAAAGAGCTGTACTCTTAGGAAAAATTGCATCGGAAACAAAATACAACAAGGTTCATAACAGAAAAGATGAAAAGAGTGGTCAACGCTGATAAATAGGTGTGGCAATATTTACTTTGAGCACTCGACCCCAAAGGTGTTTTCAGCGTGAAAACAACATATAATTGGACTGTGAACTAAAATGGGAGAAGATGTTGCTTTAACCCAGTGAAACTATATGAGAAGATGATGATAGCTATAAAAAGCAAATTACTCGAGCACATTCAGTCATATTTACAATGTTGCCTATTCAACCAGGGAGGGAGAATTCCAGACAAATTGACACTGCTTCAGTGTACAAGACCATTTTGCCGAGAAACAGTCTTTTATAGAGTCATAGGGTCATAGAGGTGCACAGCTCAGAACAGACCCTTTGGTCTAATTTGTCGATGCCAACTAGATATCCCAACCCAATCTAGTCCCACCTGCCAGCACCCAGCCCATATGCCTCCAAACCCTTCCTATTCATATACCCAATTGCTTTTTAAATGTTGCAATTGTACTAGCCTCTACCACTTCCTCTGGCAGCCCATTCCACACACACACGCACCACCCTCTGCATGAAAAAGTTGTCCCTTAGGTCTCTTATATCTTTCCCCTCAGGTCTCTTTTATATCTAGTTCTGGACTCCCCCACCCCGGGGGGGGGACTTTGTCCATTTATCCTATCCATGGCCCTCATGATTTTATAAATCACTATAAGGTCACCCAACTGACTTTTCAATTGCCACCAGTTGTTATGAGTTCAGGAAGGCTCAGCATTATAGCAGCCACTTAATGATTCCTGGATAGGTGTTATAACCCTGTATAAGGACAGCAGAAAAACACTCAGCCTGTGAGGAGAAAAATGGAATCTCTCTTTCTACCCTTGTTTGGGGAAATAAAACAAAATCCCCAATAGCTGGCTACTCTCCTTCACCTTTCTCTGTAAGCTGCTCTCTCTGCAAATCCCCTCTTAAACGAAAAAGGGAAAACCCACCTTCGGATGCACTAAAAGGGTAAATCCTCAAGCAGTGAATGAAAGACTGAGAATCAGAACGTTCACAATTTTGTGTCACCAGCAAAAATTCAAAAGCAATCTAAAAAAAAGGAAATAACTCATCAATATCTGTGATACAGACTAGTGCCAGAACTGTGTTTCTATGACATTTTTCCTTCTGCATACATAATATTTGTTTGTTGTCATCTCTTTTTCTGTCTGTATGTGAATGGGAAATTTAAGAAGGGACAACATTTTAAATTATGGAATTTAGATTAGTAATTTAACTGGTCTACATTTTGCCATGGTTAAAAACAGTTTGATTCCAATAAATAGTCATTTTCCTGTTAATGATAAGATCTGCTGTACACATTTTTTTTACCCTGAATTAGATTGTCATTTAAAATTGGACAATTTGGTGGTTTAATATAATTCTTATGCCATCTGCAAATTTAGCTATAAGTCATTAAGATAATATTGTAAACAGCACTGACTCAGTGTTACAATAGGATAGACAAAGACATATAGAAGGCAGGCACTAAGGAATGTATAAAACAATTTAGTTTAAATTTGTATGAAATAGATTTGGTTTGATTGTAAATCTAGGCATTCTTTTGCCTTACCAACAAGAACTTTTCCCCACGTGATGTCAAGCTTATGCAGCATGTATCACATTACCTCAAATTTTCATACACACTCTGTGGAGTTTTGCACAGCTCTTCCAGAGTGATCCAGCCAGCAAAAGCATTATTTATATACCACAATGGTCTCCTCTCAGTTTGAGAGATATGACAGATGGGTTTTGTTACATGCTTGCTGCCAATGTGTTATTGGCAGAGTCCTGAGTCTTGTTATCTAATGAAAGCTCTATTTTCTCATTGTTACCTCTAGTTTGTCTTGGTGGTCCAAATATAGAAAGTTTTAATTATAACAACCTGCCTTTATGAGGTATCTTCATAAAATCATAGAATGACAGCACACAGAAGTAGGCCATTTGGTCCATCAAATCTGTGTTTTTTGGTAAAGCTGATCAATTGATCAACTGTTCTACTCTTTCTCTCCAACCTTACAAATGTTTTCCATTTTTTTTAGAAGAGTTATTCTTGAACCTACTTGCACCATCTTTCAAACAATTCATTACAGGCTGTAAATCAGTGTGCAAAATGCTTCCTCATGTTGTTTCTGCTTCCTTCAACAATTACTTAAAAGTAGGTCATCAACATAGAAAAGGATTCTTAATCTTAGTATAGAAAATGTCCCAACTGATTCACAAAGTTATAATCAAACAAAGGGTGTTTGGACAGAAAGAAAGCATTAGAGCTTTTTATTTACTATTTTTCTAAGCAACCTTTAAGACTACTAAATGCTATGAAAGCAAGTAACCTAACACTACAGGCAATTCCCCATACCTGCACACCTTTGGACTGTGGGAGAAAACCCACACAGACAGTGGCCCGAGGCTGGAATTGATCCCAAGTCCCTAATGCTGTGAGGCAGCAGTGCTAACCACTGAGCCACCATGCCACCCTTTGTTCAGAGATGTTATGACACACATCTGGAGCAGGTGGGATGTGAACTCAAGCTTCCCAGTCTAGGGGGTAGGGATATTACCACTGCACCACAAGCAGTTCCAAGAAGATATTAGGGAGAGGTGACCAAAAATCATCCACAAATGTGTTTTTTAAGGAGAACCAAAAAGCAGGTGGAGATTATTCAGATTGTCAAAGATTCCAGAGAGGTGGAGGAAGACAAGGAGGTACTTGGAGGAATTTCGTTTCCATTATCTGTTATTACCTGAATTATCTCTGCACAGTGTTACTGCATGGAACATTAGCAGTGATTAAAGTATCAGAGGAAGTGTGACCCAAACCAGAAGTAAATATATTAACTATGATAAACTCTGCTGATGTTTCAGGGCAAAGTGTTTGCAGTAATAGGTTACTGGTGAACCTTTCTTTAATTCCTCTTGAATTGCGATTGGTTGTACAGCAAGATGATTAAACAGTTGCTATGGGAACCATCTGGCAGATGAATTCCTTTCAGTTTCAGCTTGTCTGGATGACACTTTTAAGTAGTTGACTTGGTTGAGAATAAGCTTAATTATATATTTTGACAAATGATTTTAATCCTTTGGTTAATCATAAATGACATGTCAGGTAACATCAGATTTAAAAAGGGAGAAATACATTCAGGAGTTGAGAGATTAAACATTGCTGTAAAGAAATAATGAACAAATAGCAAATGGAGTAATGAAGTTATATTCCTTTATTAACTGTGAAGCAAAACTACTCTTCATCAAAATTTCACTTTAAACAAACGGTTAATTGTAACTTAATTTGCAGATCAGAAAATAAGGCGAAAATGAGGACTGCAAATGCTGGAGATTAGAGTCGAGAGTGTGGTGCTGGAAAAGCACAGCAGATCAGGCAGCATCCGAAAAGCAGGACAGTCAACATTTCAGGCAAAAGCGAGATCAGAAAATAAGGCAATCAGATCAACTGCCCATCTCACATACTGCCTGCCTGATTTTAGATTTGGATGAGGTATGAAATGAGCATACAATCTTGCGTCTCCCATTTTATTAAGATGAAATCAATTCTTTATTTTATTTTCAAAAACTGAACTCCCTGTTCATAAACATTAAAAAAAACACAGTTATGAAGCAAGTTAGGTGACTGATAAATGGGATGAATTCTTTATTTATGACAACAATTTCACAACAGAGACTTCCTCTGAGATGGGATATAAAACCCAGCATTACTGCAGTGATTACCCATAATTAAAAGTATTTTGTTGTCTATGAAGATCTCTGAAATGTCCAAAAGTTCATTCTTTCTTCATTTGAATAATGACACAAAGGAACAGTGGTTCTAATTTCTTATGAAAAGTTCATAACTCAATACGTTGAACTCTGCCAGTCATGGAAAGATGGAGATTCCAAACAATGGCAGTGCTATTAGATGGATCCAGTGTCCTTGGTTAACAGGGATTATGGCTGTATATAGATGCTGCTTGCATGATGTTTATTGTTAGTATTATTGGCAATTTCTGTGTCTATAAGGCAGGTCACATCAAAATGGTGGCAGAGTAGAATTCTCCAGCCAGAACTCACTCGTTCTGCCCCACTTCTTCTTCTTTTCCTTCTCCTTTTCTTCCTCTTAATGCTTTTTCTTTCTCCTTCGCCTTTTTTTTTCTTTTTGACTTCCATCCTCCAGCAATGATTCCTGGCTTCCGGGAGCGACTCCTGCCCTCTGACAATGATTCCTGGCCTGGTGCAGTGCCCTCCTCCTGTAGGGGCCTCCTGCCGTAGCATCCTCCTGTCTTGGCACAGTGACCTCCTGGCATGGCATATTGCTGGTGCAGTGTAGAGCCAGGGCCTGACACAGACTGGAAGCTGGGTACCAGCATGGTCTGTTATACTGAACTTCTATTTCTGTAATGCTGGACATTTTATTTCTCTATTGTCTAAGAACTTGTAATTTAAAAAGACTGTGCATAAGTTCTTTTGTATATAAATTGGTGCTATAATTGGTGACGTGTAAACTTTTCACTATACTCATTGAATATATGTGACAATAAAGGCTATTCTAATTTAATTATCAGATATCAAGCATGCCAGCCTCTGTTTGCACCTATCAGTGCCTTCCAAACTAATCTGTTAGGAAAACAATTAGGCATTTGATCAGGGAATTGATTTTCTTGGATCTGTAATCCTAGGTTGTAGTTGAGGAACAAAGCTTTTTGAGCTTGCTATGATTGTTTTGGCTCCTGAGGATAGAACCTTCAAAATAATTATGTTGCAGTATGTTCCTTGTCATAGGAATGTTGTTTTCTTTCCAGAATCATTAAAAATAGTTATATATTGAAAATAATAAACCTGGATTTTACTGTATGTGGTGAAATGATGACTTTTCAGCATTTACCTGATATACAGTTTCCTATACATTTATTGCATTGTTGTTGGCTCAAATTCTATGACTGCGGTTTTAAACCAAATGTTCTGAAGAGTCTATGAGCAGGAAACACAACTGCAAAACACTTTACTCAATGATTATAGGATCATCCCTGACATCCTTATTCAAAGCAAGGAAATCTGGAAATATAAATGACATGTAAATCACAGAACAGCAAGCCATTAAAACTTGGCTAGACGTCTGGAATGAAAAGAAAGCCACAGTCAGTGAACGTGAAATGGTAACTTTGTTTTCTGTCCACAGATGCTGCCAGACCTGTTGAATTTCACCAGTAATTTCTGTTTTTGTTTCAGACTTTCACCGTCCACTATTCTTTGTTTTATTGTATACATAACTCTGCAGCATTAATTTTCCTTAAAATTAGAGTACACATTTTCGTTATGATTTTTCAGAACTAGACGTTGTTAATCTGTAATTATTGATGATTGTACAGATAAAATCATACTTACTTGTTAGTTATACTTAGCCATATTTAGTCTCACTAACTCTAACCTCTTTAGTCTATCTTTAGTTGGAGACTGTTAGTAAATAAATAATCATAGGTTCATGCCATTGCAGTGATTTCTGTGCAGATTCCATTAGCAAAAGCTGCAAGAGCACACTGTGTTGGAATAGACTATTACTTATGTAGTTAAATCTGGAAATCTAGGTGTTGATAGATATGTAGAGGCCAGAAGTTGCTGTCAGTTTTGCCTTGCAATAACAACAAACACTGACAGGCTTGCTCTGATGAACATAACAAAATCAAGATCTGTGACGTATTTTTGCACTAGATGTTACACTAGAAATTAAGTGGTTGAACTGCATGATGTATATCTTGAAGGTCAACATCGCATGTTAGTTAATCGATAGATATACACCAATACTTTGTAATGAAACCATTACAATTTACAATAGAAGGAACTTTTATGTAGCACCTTGCCATGTTCTGAGGATGCCCCAAAATGTTTCATACCGAATGAAGTACAACCACTAACATTGTGATTGCATCAGTCTGAAGGGTTAAATATTTCTTGGCAAAATGATATGCTTAGATATCACTTCAATTAATATTGTTTCTCTTGATTAACATATATGTTCACATGCTTATCTTTTTGACATTACCACCAAGCCAATTTCAGAATTTAAAAACCATCTGTTTTAAAGTACCATCACTGACTGTAATTCCACATACAACATATTGAAAATACCGCTGGAATAAAGCACATCATTGAGCATCCTGCTTATACAGCATTGAGAGAGGAAGTCATTTATTATGTATACACTGCCCATGGGTACAGGCATCGGTGAATGTGCTTAGCACATTCAGAAGTAGAACCTGAGAACTGTAATGTTGTTGGAAATGTAAAGCCATCTGTTGTCAGGTTAACAATGTTAGCAAGAATGTTTATAGCTGAACTATATCATCATTTTGATAGGACCAAGGACTAAAAATATAAAGTACAATTCTGTCCCCTCAGTTCAAAGACTCAATTTTATTGGAGGGATCCTTCAGAAGTTAAATTGAACTCAGTAGCACCCATGTTAAATGTCCAGTAAGTCGTCTTCAGGTCCAAAATGATGTCTTCAGCACATAATTTGGTATGGGAGTAAAATGGTATTGTTACTGGACATACCCAGAGGACTGTGTTATAGCTAAGAGGAAAGAGCCAAACTGAATTATTTTGTCTTTCTTCTCTCTCTCCTTAATTTCATTCCATTTGGAAGTGTGCTGTGGTATGTTTCTCCAAAACCCTCTGTTTGTGAAGTCCAATATCAAAAACAGCTCACAGAATATGTTGTAGAGCTACAAGAAGTATGCTTTATTCATGCATGCAAGTTTGAGGATAACTGTTGCAACACAAAGATACAAAAACGTACAAGGATGAAAGGAAAAAAGGAGGAAAGGAATGAGGTTACAATTTAATAATAACTTTAAAATATTTAGGATGTGACATTAATTTATGTGATTTTCTTTTGGCAGAGTTGAGAAGTTCATTGTCCAATGAACGCTCCTGCAGTAGGCTGAACTTGCAGAATCTATTTTTGCAATGTTGAGGACATAACAATATAAGGTTCATTTAAGATTTATTTTAGAAACTAAGTTTCCAAGTCTTGAGGTTGTTTTAGCTCATCTGGCTGTGGTGTTAGTAGGTGGTAGGGTCTTAGCAGAGTCATGTTAACAGTAAAATAAGATTCTTAGCAGAAGGAAGTATAGAGTTGAGAAAATGTATAATTCAACAAATGTTTTCAAAAAAGGGAGGAATTTTGATTGTCTGACAGTTTCCAGATGAATCCATTTTGACTCAGCAAAGTAGTTTCTATATGGCAATTGATTTTGATCCCTCTGACCAGAACCATTGTTTGTTTTGTGATATGAATACTGAGCTGTTAGTGCCACTTCAGGCACTGTGAATTTCAACAGTTACCTTTTGCTCAGAATTGAATGGGGATATATCTTGTCTGCTGGTCTATTTGACTGCAAGTTTCACACAATGCAAGGGAGGATTATGTCTAAATTCTGATCTGGTCACTGATGGTTGGAATATTTTCAGAAATTGTGATCAAGCTGCATCATGTGAATTGTGACAGCCATGCTTTAATCTAGCAAGGTTGATTTTAAACAAGGAAGTATAATTTTCTAACAATTCATGCTCTCTCTTCAGGCCTTACGGACATGACTCCTGAATGAATGCTTCAGAAATAAGTGTTCTAATTTCACAATGGCAGTTCAATTCCATTAATATGAAGTGCTAATCTCATTGATAATGATTGTGAACCTCCAAATGGCCAGTTAAACACTTATGGTTCACACATGTCCTTCAGGCTAGAAAATCTACCATCCTTACCCAGTATGAATTACATATGACTTCAGATCCACTGCAATTTTTTGACTCTTAACAGGTTTTTTGAATGACCATACAAGTCTCTCAGTCATATGTATCTCACCACCTGATGCTCCATGCCAATAATGGATGGATAATAAATGCTGATCCTACCACTAATGCTCACAACCCAACAATATATCAAAAAAAAATGTACAGTTTTGACATCTTGATAAATTGTTTAATGCACGTAAACTAGTCGAGATTATTAAGGAAACTGAACCAATTTATTTAATCTGCTTTACTTTTTGTTAACATGAGGAATTATGACCATCCAGAGCAAGAAAATCTGTTGGAAGAGGAGTAGTAATCAACCCAGGGTATTAAAGGACAAAATAACCAACTTGTTTGAATTGCTGCACATCACTAAATAAGACCGTCACAAAGTTTAAACTGAAACTGCTGCAGCCAGAACTCCAATTTCAGCACACTGAAAAGGTTATTTTGCTAGCAAGTGTGAAGGTGACCAGCTATGAAATAGAAACAACTCCCCACTTCCTGCACAGTGATAGAGATATTAGCTATTGAGTTATATGCCAAATCTTCAAGGCACATATTCGTTATATCACCATAGCATACGTCCTGAGAGTATGAAGGTCTCATGCACCTTCAATGGGGTCACTTGAAACATAACACACAGATGAAAGTAGCTTATTGTTTGTAACCAAATAGCTCACCTTTAGCCCAAATATTAGCACAATGAAATGCCCGTGATTGCAATATTTGTATGTACTAGAAGCTGTATTAAATGTCTGTTGAATCTTTTAGTAACATACACCCAAATCTGAATATTATGTACGAGAGCCAACAACCATTTCTATTTCCAACCATTTCCCGGTACAAAAACCTTGGTGGAGGCAAAGCCCCCACAATGGTGGCAGTCATTAATGGTATTTTGTGATTTGGAGTCTAGTATTATACTGTTTAAACAATTCATTGTGTTCACTTCTTTTTCAGAATGTAACAATTAGTGTTTAAGGACTTTTAAGGTTTTTCAAGGTTTCCCATGTGCAGGATGCCACTGACTGTACCATATTTCTTTTTCTGTATTCTATTCTGAAACAATGTGCCATGTGTGACCATAGACAATGAATTATGTCAGAAAAGATATTGGCAGTGGCCATGATCCCTTCATGTGGGAATGGCTACTTAATGACAAGACGATTCTTGACTTCAGTTCACAACCTAGCAACCCATGCATGTGTGCATGGAAATCATGCTGCCAAAGGAAATATAATATAGTAAACCATTGTCATGCTTAAGTAAAAACAGGAATCCTGCTTGGATTTCTCTGCAAGAGTCCTGATTAACTAATAAACATTGTTATTAGCCCTGGCCACAGATAACAACCATACATAATAAGCAAGCAGCACAAAAGTGGCATGATGCTTTCATCGCATTGAATGAAAGTGTAGTATTGGCAAATCTGTTTTCAGGGACTATCCAATTTATCCTCCTTTTATAAAAAGAGGGCTCTTTTTGTGCTGTGGTAGTGTCCCTAATTCTGAGCCAGAGACCAAAGTTCAAATCTTATCTGCTGTAGAAATGTGCTTTAATATCTCTGAATGAGGTTAATTAGAAAATAACAATAAATTAGTTCGGAATGTCAGATACAGCAAAGAGCACTTTGACTACATGAATCAAATAATTGCAAAAGAATATAGACTTCTGTTTTTTGGTATGCAACATTCCAGCAGTTTTAACTAGCATTGAGTAACTCAAGGGATGGACCCTCCAACAAAGAAGTTAATATTCAGGAACAAACAGAAAAACAGCATTATTATTCTTAATTGTGCAGAAACCTAGTCAAAGCGGTGGCAGAGAGCCTGCTTTAAATCAAAAGACAGCAAAGAGTTCTATTTAACAGGTGGCAGATCCAGTTCAAAGATAATTATTCTAACTAATCTTTTACTAAATATGTGGCCGGGGGGTACTTTAAAGATCAATTCCTAGCTATGTTTAAGGAGCCTAGTTATTTGCTAAGGGGAATTGTGTGTTCTACTGAATTGCTGACTGCTAAATGTTATAAATGAAAGTATCAATACAATTATCAATGTCTCTTAATTGTCCTTGGGTACTCTCAGTCTGTGTCTAACATTTTATCATGCAGTGGAAGTCTTGCTGTTGTGACAGCATGTAACTCCACTTTACTGATATTATAGACTATGAATACTTCTCAGAATATTTTTTGTTATGTTTGCACTGAATTGAATTGTGGATCCCCAAATTATTTTATTTAGGATCTTTTATCATCAATTCAAGTGATAAGATCTTCAGTTATTTATTTGGCATGGTGTTGAACAGAAATCCTAAATTAAAAATTATATTTGACTTCACTGTAATATTTAATCTTCTGATGTTTAAAGTCTCTATACAGCTGTCATATAAAATAAATTCTTCATAAGGAGCTCATTGCCTTGGGTTGCTTAATTGTTGCCACTTAAGTTACCTTGGAATAACTTATTTTCATTTTTTATTATCTATGATGACCCCAAAGACAAAACTTATCTTATGAGCTTCAGATCCAAACCTTTCCATGGATTTTCACCTTGCTGTGCTGAAGAGGCTTGAGCATTCCATTGATCTCGAGAGTGATGCTGTCAGGAATTCTCAATTCCTGGCATGGATAACCGTAATGACCCAGAAAACAGGAGGTCTCTCCCTTCATTGGGAAGAAATCCTCCCAAATGTGGAATGTTTCCGCTGCCTGGCAAGGCACCTCTCATCTAAGGTTGGTATCAACATAGAGATCCAACACTGCACCAATCCAATAGTGTTACTATTTATGCCTAAGGGTGAGAGTCTTTGATGACTGCCATATCTGCACTGATCCAAACATCCTTATGTATAATGCAGCCATGCTTCCAACTCTTCTATATGGCTCAGAAAATAGAAGCAACGTCAAGGCCCTGAAGATGTACCATCAATGCTATTTGAGATGAATTCTCTACATCAGCTGGGAGGACAGAAGTACTAACAACAGCATCCTTGAAGAAGCTATCAGCACCAGCATCAAGGTCATGATCATTCAAATCAACTTCATTGGGCCCACCATGTGCTTAGGATACAAATCTTCTTCACTCATGTAAAGGAAGACGCATGAATGAAAGGATGATTAAGGAAGCACTTTAAAGACTTCTTGAAAGCTTACCTCAAGAAATGTAATGTAGATGTAAATGCCTGAGACACTCCCACTCAGAAGAAACCAACTTGGAACAACCTCTAGTCTGAGGTGCACAATTCTTTGAGAAAACTCATTGGCAAGAGGAGGTATGGAAAGGAAGGAATATGAGCGATCAATACTTCGCAAAATAGTATATACATGAACCACTGCTAATTAACTGTTCCAGTATAGTAACATCCCATAAACACACCCTCGGCAAAGGCAAATACAGTAAAGCAGGTTGTCCGTCTCACATGCAATTCTAGCAACAGGAAGCGAGCCCCAGCTTTTAGCTGTAGCAGAGAGAGGGATAAGACCTTCCATATCCAGTATCAAGACCCCAACAACTGTAGAATGCTAAAACTAAAAGTCCTAGTTCAGCGGGAGCTTGATCCCACCCATTCAGGCTACTTCTATTCTTCCAACTTTTAAAACAAAAGCACCAAGGTCTGACAAGCTGTTTACTTTATGGCTTTAAGCAGACTGCTTGCTATCTCTGTCTCAACCTTTCCTTAGAAAATAAAATCAGGATAAAATACGCCTCTTAAAGCCATAGTATTATCACAACAGACACCTTCATCGTGATTTACCTCAAATTATATAACGGATTGCTAGAGCAGAAAATGTCATCAATTATGAATGATGGTCAGGCTCTAGAAGTTGGGGATGAAGTAAACCCAGTAGCATTGAAAAGTAGGAGATG
The DNA here is from genome assembly GCF_004010195.1 of Chiloscyllium plagiosum. Taxonomy (NCBI): domain Eukaryota; kingdom Metazoa; phylum Chordata; class Chondrichthyes; order Orectolobiformes; family Hemiscylliidae; genus Chiloscyllium; species Chiloscyllium plagiosum. Next base: position 22,332,631 of record NC_057729.1, on the reverse strand, counting down.
ATGTTTTCATGTAAGAGTCAGACTGTGTGTGCATGTACATGTGTGTGCGCGTGCGCATGTGCCTGTGTGTGTGTGTGTGTGAGAAAGACCCAAGGTGGAAGCACCTTAACTCCAACTTTATTAACTTTAACTTCTTCACTGGGAGGTCTGAAGAGAGGGCCTCAAATTGAGTCTTGAGTGCCTTTCAGTAAGCTTCAGGGATGGCCTTCAGGCAGTCACCCGCTCCTCCACACCTTCAGGGTCTGGATGTTGACTGGAAAATTCCACTTGGCTTCTGACAATAGAATTTAATTGGCTTTTACATGTGGCTTGCTGTCCCCATTCTGCCTCCAGAAAAGTGGCCTGGAGCAAGATGATTCTACACAATAAGTGGCTGATTTTCTGGATTTTAATATTGTCTACAAAGTAGTGGCAATGGTTCTCTATATTCAGTACCAAGAGGTGAACCACCACAAAGTGAAACAGCCACCCTGACCTGTACTTCAGAGAATTACAGCATTATTAAGTTGCAAGATGTCCATCATGCTGCTTCAGTTCCCTGAAGTATCAGCTCACTTTCTTATCACTATTCTCCTGTTTTCTGTGACCTTGCATATTTTTGTTTTTCAGATAACTGTTTAATTTCTTTTTGAATGCTTTGATTAAACCTCTCGGGCAGCACAATCCAGTGCCTAGCAATTTGCTGCATAAGGAACATATTCCTCCTGTCACTTCTGTTTCTTTTACCAATTGCTTCAAATCTGTCTCTTCTCATTCTCAATGTTTTCATGAGCGGGAACAGCTTCTCTCTGTCTCGAGCTTCATAATTTTGAATTCCTCTATCAGATCTTGCACCCTTACCTTCTTTAAAGAAAACAATCCTAACTTGACCAATCTATCTTCATAACTGAAGTTCCTAATTGCTGGAATCATTCAAGTGATTTTTTTTTGGCACTCTCTGCAATCTTGCCTCAGCCTTATCTTTAACTACTGTCATAAACTGAGGACATTTGTGCAGCTTATCCAAGTCTAATTCAGCTATGGCAACTCCCTCTTATCATTGTGATGTGTATAGTTTAGACAAATTCATTTTGACAGGCAATAGTTCATAGTTGATCTTTAACCAAAAAAACATACTGTTCCTGTTTTAAAGGGTCACTGTATCATTGCCAGTGATCTCTAGGAAATGTAATACTTTAAATATTCACATTGTTGTGATGCATTTTGTCACATTATTAAGACACTATGTGGCAATGATTTTGCTGTGCTCAAAGGCATGATGACAAGATGCAACTGAAGCAGATTAATAGTAATTTGCTGTACAATAAAACAATTAGAGGGTCCATATTACTACTTCAAGAAGCAATGTATGATCCACAACTGCCATCTGCTGGATGAGGTTTGTTACAGATTCACTACTGCTCATGTTAGTTAGGTTCAAGAGTTCATATGGATGCATTGTAAATTGGTTTCTCATTTGGTGAAGTCAGCTATCCTATAGAGAAAATCCTATGCACTGCATGTGTTCAAAAGGGTAACAGGAAGAACTAGCAATTGTATGTCATTTGTGATTATTTATATGCAGGTGAACAATGTTAACAGGGGCTGTACTCACACATACTTACTGAAATTGTGGTGTGGTTGAATTAGTATGCATATGCTTGTAATGTATGACTCTGGCCTCAGTTCTAATCTTCACCAACTGGAAATGAGATAATATATGGTGACAGAAAATTGTCAGTTTGCAATTGCGGATGGAAGCATAGGAAAATATCAGGCAGAAAGCGACATTCCTGATTCCTGATAATAAATGATGAAAGTAAACAAATTATTTGATTTTAATTGCTCTCTGATAATGTTGGAGGCTGAATATTATCATCGGTAAAAGAATGAAGTGCGTATGTGGAAGGTGAGCTATGTCGCTACCAAAGAGGCACCATAGGATGGCCTAAATTGACATTGTCACAGTCAGAAGTGAAATCAGAAAGAAAGGCCCAGATCTCCTGGTCTCCAATTGGTTACCCAGGAAGATGCCATCGGGCCCATGAATGGAAGGACTTTGTGGGAATTACGCAGCAAATTTGAACTACCATTAGGCAGTTCCCCTAATCACTAGGATCCTGTGAAAACACCTCTAACTCTGAGTTACATTTGGAAGCTGACAGTTTTGCTTACTTACATGGATGGTTAACTGGCAAATATTCAATAAAATAAGTCATAATCTAACTCTGATAAAATAAAAATGTTAAAACTCATCTAACCCACTACTTTGAACACCCCCAACCCAGGCTCCTGACCATTTCCCTAATTTCCCCCAAATAAAACCCTTAATGTCCACAACCACTCCCAACTATCCTGACTATCGCTGAACCCATTCCAATCTGAAGTTCCAAGCCAAATATTTTGTCATGTATTTTGCTGGACCATGACATCTGGCTTTTCACCCTCCTCTTCGAGAGGGTTCAACAGCTGCTTGTTGATTTCCTTAATACTGGCGCAAGGGAGGCAATGTAATATTCTAGAATCATATTGGTTATCAGAGAAACCCCAGTATGTTGCCTTAGATATGGAATCATCTATAGCCAACATATCTCTTGATCTTTTACCTCTCTCTCAGCACAGCTGAACAATTCATCGTGCAATAATTCTTGGTTCTGTCTGCAGCAAAGGAACTGTCTCCCCCATCGTTCTTCAGAACCAAAACACTAATTAGACAGCAAGATGCTCTCAGGAGTCTTCTGAACTACCTGACTTGGTTAGTGTTTTCTGTTAATTGTGCATATCTTTTGTTTTGCAGAATTTAGCTGGTTTAGTTCATTTTCTTAAAAAAAATTACAGAAGATCCAAAAGGTATTCAACCAGATGAAACAAACTACTTCAAAAAATTCAATAAAATACAATCTCCCTGGATGCCATTAAACATGCTTCATTAGAATATGTATTTGCAATTATATAATTTCCATTTACATGGAACATAATTTAACTAGCCCACCATCTGGAAGCTGATAGCATCAATCTTGATCAATGTGTGACAAATAGTATTTGGGCTTTATTTTGGCTGACACTTGACCATGATCAGCAACTAAAATTTGTCATTTAATTGCTCCCCATGAATATACATAACTCATAAAGAACAATATTGTAATAATATTCAAAACTAGATGGAAATGTTATTGTAGTGAAAGTATTAGGTAAAATCATTTAAAAGCAAAATTTGTGCAAGGACTTTGTAAACTACCTCATGCCAGCATTGAAATAGCCCATATAAAAGATTAGTGCACCACCTGTTTCTAAAGGCATTCCATTGATATGCCATTTTACAGAAATTATTGCCATGGATCTAAAGATTTGAAAGAACAACAGAAATATTTTTGTTCTACAGTTTGTTGAGCTGACAACCACCTTTATTCTTTTTACATTGTTCTTTTCATCTCTATATCTCATAGAGATGAAAAGAACAATGATACAAAAGAGTGTAAAAATGGGATTAAGCTTCCTCCGAGAAAGAGCAAAACTTCCACAAGGGTGTTTCTGCACCCTGAACCTACCCCAGGGTGGGTTGAGACAGTTATCCTTTGACATTTTAACTGAGGAATTCTCTTCCTTTCCATGCAGATATGTCTGCTACCTAATGAAAGGCAGCAAGTGGAATATTGTAGCCAGGGAGTCAATCCAGTTTCAATAGCCCTCTACAGTTGATATAGAGATGTAGAGGAACAGACAGCTGAAATAAATGGCAGGTAACTGGGAGGGTGATTCAAAATGAAAGTGCCCACTTAGTGACTTTTTAAAAAAAAAAGATTACAAAATTAGAGCAGACCATCACAGCTATTTGTTATATTGGTATCCAAACAGATTAGGTGATCTTAGGCTTGCGTGGAATATTGGCACCTAGAATTAATGCTGAGTACCTACCCCAGGCAATGGAACTACCCCTCCCCCCACTGTCCACCCCTACCCCTATTGTAAAGAGAACTATAGCCAGCCTCCGTTATGAGTCCTGAGCAATCTTCAATATATGTCAGGCGTGTTCCCGACAACAGTGGCACCTGAAATTACTGCCAATGGATAGGGACCAGATTTGAGACATCGGTTTGTCTGATACCGGAGAATAGTTTGCCAATGCCAAGTTCAGACATGTGTGATAATGTGAACATTATGCTCATGAATACCACCGTTGAAAGTCCTTTCAATGGTAATTGATTAAATGCTGCATAAACCTTTAACTGATCAACCAAACAGCACAGTGAACCAGCCTCGAATGGCTGATTTATGTGAATACTTCACTTCTGATGGCTCAGAGTACAGTCATATCAATTAGTCCATGGGAAAAATTCATGGCCCAACTTGGTCAGAGTCCTCTATGTCCCACTTTTTGGATGATTGTGCTAAACCATCATTTGTAAGTGATGCGAATGCTGTTTCCCCAAATTCCACAAATGGACAAGTCACCTGTGATTTTGCAAACCACATCCTCGAAGTCTACATTAGCTGGCCAGCAAACTGCCATGATGCCTATATTCTTGATTTCAATGTTCCTGCTTCAATTCAAAGTCTCATACTTTAAAAGGATGGTTACAAGAAGGCAATGACTACCCTCTTTAAGCTTGGCTAATGATTCATTGTACAACCACCTGATTAAGGCTGATCATTATATAATATGGACCATTTTCAACCAGGACCATCATGGAGCAAATAATGGACCTACTTACCTCAGATTACAACAGGATCTGGACCAGATGGGCCAATGGGCTGAGAAGTGGCAGATAGAGTTTAATTCAGATAAATGCGAGGTGCTGCATTTTGGGAAAGCAAATCTTAGCAGGACTTATACACTTAATGGTAAGGTCCTAGGGAGTGTTACTGAACAAAGAGACCTTGGAGTGCAGATTCATAGGTCCTTGAAAGTGGAGTCGCAGGTAGATAGGATAGTGAAGAAGGCTTTTGGAATGCTTTCCTTTATTGGTCAGAGTATTGAGTACAGGAGTTGGGATGTCATGTTGCGGCTATACAGGACATTGGTTAGACCACTGTTGGAATATTGCATGCAATTCTGGTCTCCTTCCTATTGGAAAGATGTTGTGAAACTTGAAAGGGTTCAGAAAATATTTACAAGGATGCTGCCAGGATCGGAGGATCTGAGCTACAGGGAGAGGCTGAACAAGCTGGGGCTGTTTTCCCTGGAGCGTCAGATTCACGCAGAGGGTGGTACGTGTATGGAATGAGCTGCCAGAGGATGTGGTGGAGGCTGGTACAATTGCAACATTTAAGAGGCATTTGGATGGGTATATGAATAGGAGGGATATGGGCCGGGTGCTGGTAGGTTGGACTAGATTGGGTTGGGATATCTGGTCGGCATGGATAGGTTGGACCGAAGGGTCTGTTTCCATGCTATACATCTTTATGACTCTACTGAAGAGGAGTTGCCAGTGCTTGGATCAGTCTGGGTGGTGCCCTGAAGTATAGCCCAGGCAGTTGATGCCACATAATGCTGTAATTGTTCTTTGTGTAAATAAAGATGCCAAAAGAGGGGAATTGATGGGTGCTGAAGAGTTTGAAGGGCAGCAGTAGACTTTCAAAAATGAAGATGAGACTATAATGCAGAAAGAACATTGCCTTCTGACAGGACAGAATGAAGCAGCATTGGGCACAACATGCCAGGCAGGATTTAATTGATATCCAGTCCAATAGATGTGAGCTGGGTGTGATGATCTTTCAGTCTTTCATTCTAAATCTATTGCTACTCAAAAGAAAAGTGATCCCTGTTGGTTCCCTGAGGAAAATGCAGCAGTTAATTTGTTTTCTTTTCCTGTTGTTTAATAAAAGATAACATTTTCATCTCTTTGAAGGCTTTGTGATGAGGAATACCTCACATTGTTTAATCACGTGATCTTATGCTATGTTGGGCATTAAGGAAAGAGTAGGACTCCCTGAGACAGGGATCTAAGGTGACATGGTGTGAAGTACTAATAACCTGTGTAGTTTGATTCTTGTAACTGCAATTGCATAAAATTCGATCAGATAGGTAATGCTGTAAAGAGGCAATAGATTTATGAAAGTAAGGATGAATTTCAAATGAGGTATCACCCATGCCAACCTTTACTCTTAGAAGCCTTTTTCTTTTGTTTCCCTTCTACTACATGCACTGTGAAGGGCTATTCATGCTCTTTGACCTGGTGTGATTTAAAGATGGCACCAGAAATCCTGGAATATCCCAGCCTTGGCAAAAATTCCCACCACTGCTGACTGTATGATAGAATGAGTGCTATGCTATAGAGGCGTGGTGCGTACATAATGAGATTGGTGTAAAATTATATGAGTGCACTTGTTGAACTCCTCTAAACCCTTGGAAACTCCTCAAACTTGACCTCTTTTGGTAAACGTTAGCACCATGAGTGCCTGTTGTAGGCTCCCATTTCAGACAGAGATAAGGAGAAATTTATTTTCACCGAGGGCTATGAGTCTTTCCATCTCTCTTTCTCAAAAGATGGTACAAACGGAATCTTTAATGTTTTTTTAGGCAGAGGTAGATATACTCTTGATGAGTTAAGGAGAGAAAGGTTATCCAGTCTTAGAACATGAAGTAATGAGTTTAGCCGTGATCTCATTGAGAAGCCTCAAACGATAAGCAGCTGCAAGCACTTGAACAAATAAGCAGTCAGCAGAAACTCACATAAGGACAAATCAGGGAGAAATAGGACTCCAAGACAAAGTTTTTAATTCCGACCTGGTGAGAAGCACAGCAGAAGTAGTAAGTACACAATATGTTCTAATCACTTGTTCAGAGATGTTATTATACGCCTCTGGAGCAGAATGGGACTTGAACCCAGGCATCCCAATTCAAAGCTAGGGACATTACCACTGCACCACAAGAGCCCTAGTCTGGTTTTAAGAGCTTAAAAGAGCTTAAAGACCTAGTTACACTTGATAGTTATAGATTTCCTTATAGCATGGCATGGTGACTCAGTGGTTAGCACTGCTTCCTCCCAGGACTAGGGACCCAGGTTCAATCCCAGCCTTGGGTAACTGTATGTATGCAGTTTGCACATTCTCCCTGCTTCTACGTGGGTTTTCTTCGGGTACTTAGGTTTCTTCCCAGAATCCAAAGATGTGCAGTTTGGGTGAACTGGTCATGCTATATTGCCCCATAGTGTCCAGGGATGTGCAGGTTAGGTGGATTAGCTATGGGGAACACAGGATTACATGGATAGGGTAGGGGGTGGGTTTGGGTTGAGTGCCCTTTGGAGGGTTGGTTTGGACTCAATGGTCTGAACGGCCTGCTTCCACACTGTAGGGATTCCATGATTTGTCACGTATCAGGGTCTATAGGAGAATTTTGGGAAGCAAACATAATGAAGCTTATTGAATTGTTATGAAGCAGTTGTTGTTCATAACATGTGATGGCTATTTGGCTCATTTCATATTTGCACTGACTCTCCAAATGAGCTTTCTTACGTAGCACTATTCTGCTGCATTGTTCTAGTAACCCTGCACAATTTTACTATTCAAATACTTGTCTAATGTCCTCTTCGATGCCTCAATTGAACTGCCTTCACCATAATTCAATGTAGTACATTTCAGACCTAAACTAAAAAACAGTGAAGTTGTCATAGTCTTGCCAGACCATGGGGTTGCCTTTTCATTAAAGAGAGATGACAGGTGGTAGTTTAACTTGAGGATCATCATGCCTCAGGTTCGGGGAGAGGTTGAGAAGGAACCTCAGCTAGTGTGGGAATTGAAGCCACTATCACTGCGCATTGTAAACCAGTTATCCAGCCATCAGAGCCTAACCAACCCCAAATCGAAACAAATTGCTGTTTGAAAGGGGTTTTTTTCTCTCTCATGACATTTGCTTCAAAAATAATCTGTGCCCTTTCATTCTCAATCCTCTTATGAGCTCTGAGAATACAGTTAAAAATTGCTGTTAGACAAGGAGAGAAACTTTAAATTAATGATACAAAGTAAAGACTGAGAATGCCAAAATGTAATAAAAAGGATGATGCACAATAAACATTGACTCAGGGTACAGACACCTCAAGGATGACTACAGCAAGAAAATCAAGGGCCATAGACAGATATTATACAAAAGTCCCAGCACTGAACATGTCACAAAAAAATTACGTGACAGTTTACAGACCACGTAAGTTTAGGATCAGATTCATGGTCAATGTAAAAGACTAACAATGTTCCAAGTCTTAAGATAATTGTGAAATCTCGAGACTACCTGGATTTTGGATGGTAAATGTAACCATAGATGTGAATGGACAAACATTAACTGTGTTAAAATTAGAGGAGGGAGGGGAAATATTTTGGAATGATTTTGAAATATTAATTCTTGTATTATGACATGAATTCCAGGCCAGATTGGTCTGTATCTTTAAAATAACTGACATGACATTACAACATGTGACACAGAGGTAAAAGGACACCCACTGTCATAATAATGCCTGTGGCATCTGTACATGTGTGTAACATACAATATCAGTTAAATACAGGATCCGAGCTATTTGTGTAAGTCTGTCATATTGGGCTGTATCTTATATCTTCTTTTGGCTAAGTTCCACCTATGTTGAGTTTCTTTTAATTCTCGGCATGAAGCCCAGCAAGATTTCTCACCATATCTTAGTGAACATTTCTCATTAACTACAGTTCTGATGAAGGGTCACCAGATCCAAAACATTAACTGTAATTTCTGTGCACAGATGCTGCCAGATCTGCTGAGCTTTTCCAGCAACTTCTGTTTTTGTTTCTGATTTACAGCATCTGCAGTTCTTTCAGTTTTTATTTTGTATTCAACTAAAGCAAATGCTGTAGTGTTTTATTGGTCTCATGGAAAACTTCCAAGCGCCTTCATGGTGCAAGCTGAAGATTTCTTAAGGAGTGGTTCTGCAGAAATTGAGAAGTCTTATTTATAAAATGAGAGTAAGACTTAAAATTGGAGTCAGCCTTGAGGAGTTTTAAAATATTGTTTTGGAAGTAAACAGAGTTGAATTCACCAAATCAACAATCCAATTTCAAGAATGTTACTGCCATCCTGGCTAATCATGTTACTTAGTCACAGAAAGATGATGTTATATCTAAAGAACACATGGGGCAATTTTAATGCATATTCAGTTGAATTAGGCACACAGTGTCGGCCAATTCTAGTTTTCGGATGTTGGAGTAAAATACAATGATAAAAAATATAAGGCTGCAAATTGTTTTAAGGGCAAACAACAGATTTTTAAAAATCTGTTGACATGTGTTTTACAGTTCTGATTCACAGCTAACACTTTGGGCATAAATATTTATATTTATGAACAATCACTCTAGTAATCCTCTGTGATCCCTTCTAAACCAATTATGCCTTTCTGTTAATAAAATATTTGAAATGTAGGCTCAACCATGCTTTGTATAACTGAAGCATAACGTTCTTACTTTTATCTTGAATTCATTTTGTAATAAAGGGTAATATTTTATTAGCCTTCCAAAATACTTGATGTACCTGTAAACTCACTTTTTGTGATTTATGTACTCAAATACCCAAATACCTCTGCACTTCGGAATTGTGTAGCCATTCTGCATTTAATAATACTTATCAGCCAAAGTGATAAGTATTCACATCTTTCCACTTTGTATTCCATCTTCATCACTCACTCAGCCTATCTATATCATTAGCAAGTTTGTTTTTCTTCACAATGTACTTTCCTAGCTGTCTTAGTGTCAGCTGCAAATTTAGCTGTCATGCCTTCTTTCCCCTTGCCCAAATCATTGATAGAGTTAAATTGGCAGAAATTGAGATACCACACAAATCTCTGCAAAATTCTGCTTATCACATCCTGCCAATCAGCAACACTCCCAATTATGCATACTTTCTGTTTTCGGTCAGACAGCCAATCTTCTTTCCATGCTAATATGTGACCACAAGTTCCTATTTCATACCTTTTATATGGAACCTTGTTAAATGTCTTCTAGAAATCCAAGACTGCAGGTTCCACTTTATCAACGTCACATGTTACTTCTTCAAAGAACTCTTCTAACTTGGATAAACATGATTTCCTTTCATAAATCATGCTGACTCTTCCCAGATATCTTGAGTTATTCTAATTACCCAGCTATAAATTCTTAGTGATTGATTCTAACACCTTCCCCACAATGAATGTTAAGCTAACAGGTCTATATTTTGCTTTTATCTGCATGCTTCCTTTCTTTGAATCATATTTGTTACTGGCCAATCTGACAGAGCCTTTCTAAAATCTGGCGAGTTTTGGAAATCTAACACAAATAACTTTACTACTTCATTATCAACCGCTTTTAAGATCCTAGGATGAAGTCCATAAGGACCAAGGAACTTGTCAGCCCACAACTTCAGTTTGCTCAGCACTGCTGCTCTTCCACCTCCAGGTTTACATCTATTTCAGAATTGTTTTTGTATCCTCTACACTGAAGACAAAACAGTTGCTTATTTTATCTGACATTTCCTTGACATCCACCATTAAGTCCCCACTCTAATTACCTAAAAGACCAACACTTACTTTCCATGCACTTTCCTTTTTAAGTATCTGTATCATTCCTTGCTATCTAGGAGTAGGCTATTCAGCCTCTCAAGCCTACGCTGCCATTCAATAAAATCATGGCTGATCCAACTGTACCCTCAAATCAACATTACCCCTGGTAACCTTTCACCTCCTTGATTCCTTAGAATCTATTCACCTCTGCCTTAAAGATATTCATGTGTTGTGATTTTACCTCTTTTGAGGAAGTGTGTTCCAAAGACTGAAGATCTTCAGAAAAAAAAATGTTCAATTCCTGTACTGGCTGAGGTCACCATGAATGACTTACCTCCTCAACTGTGCATCCTGCCTGAGGTGTGGTAACCCTCAGGTTAAACTCACTATCAATTGTCTTTCTAATGGCAGAGCAACTTTATGGTTCTCTCAGAATATGGTGACTTTGATAGATTGCATTAATCACACCACATCATTAACAATCTGAGCTTTGGATCTATCACTTTTGGTCCCATATTAATGTAGCTCATGAAATAGCACTGACTATTAAATGATATAAAACTTCCTAGACCATCTCCTGTCAATTCAGGATGTGAGAAGTGTCATAATATATTCTTGACATTGGAAATGATGGTTGTGAGCTGATAGGCAAATGCACTACAATGACATGGAAGTCGAAGAAATAAGTCAAATATAATCTTCATTTTCCCTTTTCGGAATATCTGTGAATCCATTGCATTCAATATTAGTAGGGCTTTGGGGAATTTGTACAAGGCAATACCATTTTTAAAGTATTCGTCTGCAAGCAACACGTTGCAATGTAATTAATACCCACTTCCACATGAAGATTGGCAAGTTAAAATGTGTAAATTAGTCTTATCTAGGGATTGTAGAGAGTTTCAGGATCATTTACCAAGGATGAGCATAACAGTATTTTGAAATAATGTTCAATAATATTCTGAAATAAATATCATGTGCCTCAACTCATGGCCCTTCACTGTTGTTGGGCCAAATTCCTGGAGATTCTTTCCCAATAGCCTTGTGGTTTACCCACAACACATGGACTGCACTGGTTCAAGAAGGCAACTCACCAACACCTTCTCAAGGGCAACTAGGGATGGGCAATAACTGCTGGCCCAGCTAGAGATGCTCATATCCCAAGAGTGAATCTTTAAAAAAAAACTAATAAGTGCAAACCATAGCTAGAGTTGATGTTTGTGCTGAATAATACTAAATTATAGATGTGAATTCATTTTGATTTATTTTTTCATGGAACATCAGTGTTGCTGGGTGGGCCAGCATTTATTGCCCATCCCTAACTGCCTTGTGAAAGTGGTGCCTTTTGAATCACTGCACTCCACATGGCCTTGATGCATTCATTGTTTTGTTAGGAAGGGATCTCAACTGATTGGCAGTGCAGGAATGGCGATATAGTTCTATGTCAGGTTAGTGAGTGGTTTGAAACAGATCTTGCAGGAGATTGTGTCCCCATATATCTGCTCCCTTGTCCCTTTAAGTGGTGGAGGTCATGGCTTTGAAAGGGGTGTGATGTCAAAGAAGAGTTGATGAGTTCTGAAAAATAAGCAGCATGGTGCTGATGGTACACATTGCTGCCATTGAGAGTTGGTAGTGGGGAAAGTGAATGTTAAATGTGGTAGATGGTTGTTAATCAAGTACGCTACTTCGTTTTGAATTGGGTTGAGCTCTTTGAGTGTTGTTAGAGATGTATTCTTCCAGATAAGAGGAGAGTATTCTATGACTCTCCTGACGTGTGCCTTTTAGATGATGGACAGTGTTTGCAAAGTTTGGAAGTGAGTTACTTGATGCAGTATTCCCAGCCTCCAATGTAATTGGTTCAGTTTAGTTTCTGGTCAACATGCCCATCCCCTCCCCGCACCTCCCTACACTAGGATGTTCATTGTGGGGAATTGCAGGTGATCTGGGAAAATCGGATTGGTAGCAGATCTCAAGAAAAGGAATTTGTGAAATGCATATAAGATTTATTTTGGAGCAGCCTATGGTAGGGCCCACGAGGGAACAGGCAATTATGGATTTGGCACTGTGTAATGAGACAGACTTGAAGGTGAAGGAAGCCTTAGGAGATAATGACCATAATATGAGAGAATTTACCCTGCAGTTTGAGTGGGAGAAGCTGAGAATTAGATGTAATGGTATTACAATTGAGTATTGGTAATACAATGATATAGGGAGGAGCTGACCAGAGTTGCTTAGAAAGGGAGCCTTGCTGGCAGGCGTTCCTGAGAGTAATTCAGGAGGCAGAGCAGAAATTTACCTCAAGGAAGAAGAAACATATTAAGGGGAGGATGAGGCAACCATCGTTGACAAGGAACATCAAGGACAGCATAAAAACAAAAGAAAAAGAATAGAATGTGGTGAAGATGAATGGGAAGCCAAAGGATTGGGAAGACTTTAAAAACCAGCAGAGGATAACTAAAGTAAACAAGGGGGGTGAAGACAAAATATAAGGGTAAGCTAGCTAGTAATAAAAAGGAAAATTGCAAGAGGTGTTTGTTAGATATATTAAAAGTAAGAGAGAGGCAAGAGTGGACATTGGACTGCTGGAGGGGCATAGATAGGATAAATAGGCAAAGTCTTTTCCCTGGGGTTGGGGAGTCCAGAACTAGAGGGCATAGATTTAGGGTGAGAGGGGAAAGATATAAAAGAGACCTAAGGGGCAACTTTTTCATGCAGAGGGTGGCACGTATGGAATGAGCTGCCAGAGGATGTGGTGGAGGCTGGTACAATTGCAGCATTTAAGACGCATTTGGATGGGTATATTAATAGGAAGGGTTTCGAGGGATATGGGCTGGATGCTGGCAGGTGGTACTATATTGGGTTGGGATATCTTGTCGGCATGGATAGGTTGGACTGAAGGGTCTGTTTCCATGCTGTACATCTCAATGACTCTATCACTCTAGTGTAACTTGCTGCTTATTTTTTTCACTGATATTCTGGGCAGCTCATCATTAAAGATTCAGTAATTTGTGCAGCCTCATATTCCTTCAATTAATTATTTAATTGTTCACCACCATTCACAAATCTCCCAAATTTCAACCATACAAGACCAGAGCATGTTGCTGCATATGAAGTATCACCAGATAACCACTTCAACCCATTCATGAGTAAAAACATGCAATTCTTTCAAAGCTGGAAAATAAAACTAACACTCAAAATAAATGATGTCTTCCTGAGCACAAATTCTCAAATATGATAAAAGTGATGAAATGTTTTAATTTTCTTAGTAAATGTATCTTTTATCTATGTAAAGTAAATGGTTAAAGTCAGTTTAGTTCTACCAGACCATAGGGCTGCTCTCTCATCAAAAAGAGACAGCTGGTGGTGGTTTAACTTTAGCGTCATCACACCTCAGGCAAGGGGAGAGGTTGGGAATGTGTCCTTCATAGTAACTTTAATCAGCTTAGGAATTGAACCACTTTGTTAACATCACTCCGCTTCTCAATTCAGACATCCCTTTTACGTATAAATCATGATTTTCCATTCTTCTGCTTTATTCAGGAACATTAATGGCACTTAGAGCTGGATAAGATTTATTAAATTTGTTAATTTAGTTACGTTTGGGACCTCCCTGTTTCTGCTACTGAATTGCACAGTGAAACTTAGATAGCCTTTGGAAGAGCCTGGCTAATGTCCAGTTCTGAATCTTAAACTGCAAAATGAAGTAATTTGGTCAATTGAGCCTTTGCTGATTCTTTGAAGGAGATTCGAAAATCATGCAACTTTCCTCCTCTTTCCATATTGACTTGCAATTTCTCCCTTTCAAAAATTAAAGGAATTCCCTTTGAAAGTTGCTTTTAAATTTGCTTCCACTACTATCTCAGATAGTATTCCAAATCATGATTAATTTGCTGCTTCAAAGTAATTCTCATCTCTCATATTTAGCAATTACTATAAACCTGTATCATCTAGTTCTGAACAGATACTCTAATAATTTTCGAAACTATTATGACAGCTGCTTAATTACAGTTGGTATTTGACATTTCCTTTGCAGTTTAGAATATTCTTAACAGTGATCAGTTGTTTAATCATTTCCTGTCATGGGTATTATTGATGAGAACTCTACAGTAATTATGGTGCTTTCATTCAGGTTTTAAGAAGTCAGTTTATAAGAATTTTATTTTTGTAGATAAATAAACAAATTATTTACCGTGAACAAAAAAATGTAGTCACCAGGGTCTTATACGACCATAGGGCTGCTCTCTTGTTAAAGAGAGAAATAACCTGAGGTTGACAAGGAGCGTCCTTCACGATAACCTCAGCTGATCTAGGAATTAAACCTATGCTGTTGGCATCACTCTGCAATTGCAAACCAGTTGTCCAGCCAACTGAGCTAGCCAACCACCACAGTGAAGAATAACAAAGGACCACGTGAAACACTATCTTTACCTCATCCCACATTTTTTTGAAAGAATAAGATAGAAAGCCGTGATTTAATTGTTGAGGTGTCTGTCAGCTACTTTTACGTCAGTTATAGAAAACAAAAAAAATGACAAAAGTCATATATGCAAAAATAATGGACTGTTTGTTTTCTGTGAGTGTGAAATAGCCTACAACAGTGGGACGTACCAAAACTAAAACCTGGTATGCCTTTGCTGGGCTGTAATTGCATTTGCTCAAAGTGAGAGGGGGAAAAAAAGCTTCATTAGCAATTGTAATTGCGTCTTCTTATCTCAAAAATGTCTGTCAGAATTATTTTTCAGAAGGCTAGTACTATTTCACACGAAGTCTTCTAAGTTGATAATAAATCTGTCATTTTAACCAGTGCATTCAAATAATGCCTTGAAGGTCCAGCTGACAATGATGAATAGTAGTGCAACATTTGTTGCCTATTCCAGCTATTTTATGCAAATATTGCCTTTTTCAGTTCAGTCCTGATAAACATGTTCCTGGTTTTGCAAAGCAGTTCAATCTTGCACCATGACTTCTGAAATTTGTAGATAAGCACACTTTATTTGTGAATTCTTGCATTCCAGCTCACTTAATCCTCCATTCAACATTTCAATCTAATCAAACATTGCAACAAATTTGAAAAAGGAACACAAATTTTAAACAATGGTGACTTCTGAAATATGCTGCTGTTCCTGTATCAGATGTGTTACATACAGTTACTTAGAATTTACAGCATAAGAAACAGTCCAACTCTATTCTATCATGCTGTTTATGCTCTACATGAACTTCTTCCCACTTTCCTTCATCATCGTATTAGCATACTCTTCCCTGTTAAGTGTGGCTTCAAAAATAAACTTGCAAATTCCATCAAAAATATAATACTTACACTTCCCAAACTGTATGCATTTCCAGCTATTTTGTGAATTTATTGCACAGTTGACTTTCTTTTCAATATGGCAAATCTCCAGCTTAGTATTCACGTGAGTGATAGAAGACACTGTCTGTGACCTTGAACTTGCCCCCAATTCTTAACATTCTCTCATGTTGTGGTGGCCCGTGGCTCCGATAACCTTTCAGCCTCCTCCCATTTTGATTGAGCTTCAATACATAACCAGTAGTGTGCCTGCTTTATCTCCAGAGCCTATCACTTTGGAGGTTATCTATATCCTTGATGACCCTCTGCTCATTCCATGTGGAGGTCAGCATAACCATGACCTGCAAACCCCCCCATTTCAAGTGCTCCCAGCAGTCTTTCATTAACTATCAAGGCCAACCCTACTATCTCCAATTGGCTTCTATAAATATTACTATTTTCTCAGTGCAATAAGGCCGATACCAATAAGATCATGAACTTCCTCCTGATAAGCCCCCTGGATAGTAGCAACAAATCCAAATGTGAATTTTGCCTCCAGAGGCAATGCTTATGTTATCCCTTGTAATATCCAATAGACATTTATTACAATGAGACATCTATCTGACATGTTGGCAATGATTGCAAGTGTAAAAAAAGAAAACATTCAGGTGGCATAGTAGCACGGTGGTGCTGGAAAAACACAGCAGGTGAGGCAGCATCTGAGGAGCAGGAAAATTGACGTTTCGAGCAAAAGCCCTTCATCAGGAACCAGCCTGATGAAGAGCTTTTGCCTGAAATGTCGATTTTCCTGCTCCTCGGATGATGCCTGACCTGCTGTGCTTTTCCAGCACCACTCAAATCTTGACTCTGATCTCCAGCATCTACAGTCCTCACTTTTGCACAGTAGCACAGTGGTTCACACTGTTGTTTCATAGCACCAAAGACCCAGGTTCAATTCCAGCCCTAGGTGATTGGTGTTTACAGATTCTCCACTGTGACTGTGGGTTTCCACTGGGTGTTCTGGTTTCTTTCCACGGTCCAAAGATGTGCACGTTAGGTGAATTGGTCATGTTAAATTGCCCCATAGGCAAGGCGGATCATCCTTGGAAAATGCAGGGTTACAGGGTTAGGCTGGGAAGCTGGGTCTGTGTGCAATGCTCTTTGAAGGGTTGGTACAGACTCAATAGGCTGAATGGCCTGATTGCAATGTAGAGATTATATGTAATTTTGAGGTTGGTGGCCTTTGTTTTAATGTTTTATATGCGTCCTCCTGGGATTTTGGCATTCACTTTGCAGACCAGGAGCAGCTTCAATCTGTCCTGACACAATCAAAATACTCCAACATCTGACCCATCACTCACTCCCATCCTAAACACCAGGAATCGTGAATCATCTATTCTTCATAGTTGCAACCCCTCAATTTCATCCATTAGGATTGGAAAACCACACTAAGATTGGATCTTTTGGATTGAACATTGAGTCATGGATTGGACCCCACCAAATAAGGTGGTCAGTTGGGTCATCCAGTTTTCCTTGCTATCTGACTAGAAGCCACACCTGTCCATTAGCCTGACGTCCAGAACCCATAGAGCTAAACCTCCACAAGGTGCAAAGAAACTTGATTCCAGGCTTCATTCTGAAATACCAGCTCTGTTTTGTTTTCACCTGTCCTTGTTAATATCCAGGCCATTGTTTGTTTATTTTGAAAATCTAATGCTATTTAACATACAGTATACAGCAAACAGTTGGTAAATATAAAATTTAAAACCTGGATATGAGGCTTGCCTGAATAGAAAGCATCAAAAGTAAAGCGAGAATAATGGTCACTAGCTCCATTCATGACAATGAAGTGATAAAGTACAATGCGGAGATTTGCACAGCAGCTTGCATTTTATTGACACTGGCACTGCTTTAATCCCAAGAGAATGCAGTGAAAATCCATTGGAAATGTTTCAAAATAATGTCAGTTGATTTCTGCTGTACTCTGCCAGAACTGAGGTGGTAACAATGTCAGTTATCAAAGCTGGATGCTATTGAATTATTGATACCTGGTTGTACAGGACACATGCAATTATAATGTACTTTTTGGATAACAAATATAATTCTATTCAAGTTAAACCCATTGCCCTTGATATTCTTCAGTTGGAAGTCTCAGCATTTATTGCCAGAATGGCATTTTCAGAAGTTTGTGGCGACAGTAAAAGAGCTTGTCAATGACATTGACAGGTAACTGCAAGTATGACTAGATCTATCCTTTGGGCCAATTTGCCTACATTAGTTAGAAACTCTGATTCCTGCCCACCATTGGAGCTGACAAAGTCAGTCATTTGAGCATGATTATTATCGCTATGCGGAGGAGTTTAAAACTACCAAATAATTTTTTTCCTGCTCTTTGGGGGATAAAAGCTGTTTGCCTTGAATCCCACTGGTCGTGCCCATGACTGCCCTTGTCACTCTTCTACCCAAATGATATAAATTGGAACGTTTGTTCAATATATAAAAATCTGAGGAAGAGTTTGTTTAATTGCCATAAACAAAGCCAAAAGAAAACTCTCAGCAAAAGAAGAGCAATAAAAAAACGGGAGGGAGAGAACTAACAAATATGCCAAAGAAAAAGTGATTAGCAGACAGATGATACAAAACATGTTCAGTGAGATAATGCAAAAGCACAAAAGGGCAAAGAACGTGCAAGAAGAGTTATGCTGCAATCAGGACCATTGTAGACTATCACGGCTGCAATACTAATGCTTAAAGGAACTTGTAATATCTCACTGCAGTCCAGAAACCTGTATACCTCCAGACAACAAATATTTTTATTTATTCTTCTAATGGGTGTTGCTGGCAGATTTTGCTCAACCCTTATTGCCCTTGTAGCTTGATAGCCATTTCAGAGGGCACTCAAGTCAATCACACTTCAGTGGCTCTGGAGTCAAATATAGTCAAGGTAATGTAAGAATGGCAGATTTCCTTTCCATTGCAAATAGACATTAATGAAAGTCCAAAATGAGTGCCAATCACTATGTGATGCCCAAACTTTCTGTCCTCTCTGAGGGATGACACATCCCTATTCACTGCTGCCTCTCCTTCAGTGCTCTGCTGTTGTCTATTAGCCAGGTCAGCAAAACTATTCATGCCTATGTCAAGGTGCTGCAATGCAAAGCCAGGCCCTTATGGCCCAAAACTACTTGATGCCATCTTGGCAAGACATCAGCAGCACACTGAAATCCACCAGCTTTCCACTAGCAATGTTGCAGCCTCTGAGATAGCAGCATTTTGGAATACTAGGCCAGACACAGGCACGTAGAATGCAGGAGTGCGCAAAGGTAATTATTTGATTATTGCAGATGGTATTGGACATTGGATAAAATGCAGCATGAATTTTTTTTTTTTTGCTGTCTTTTATTTCAGGGTGCGCACGGACAACCAACTGAAAACGACAATATCCTGGATTCCTCTTCTGCTTCACTAAAGGCATAGTGGCAAGGGTTGAGCCCTCAGGATGGCAAAGTTGTAGAGGAGATAGAAGTCAACAACTAAGTTAATACAACCAACTAAGCCCAACTGATTTGGTAACGACTGCATGGCTCTTCCTAAGTTGTTCAGGCAGTAGCAGAATTGTTTAAGGATGTGGAGTCTACTCTACAATAGTCTTGGTTGCAGCATAACTCTTCTTGCACATCCTTTGCCTTTTTGTGTTTTTGCATTATCTCACTGAACATGCTTTGTATTATCTGTTTGCTAATCATTTTCTATTTGGCATATTTGTTAGTGGTCTCCCTCCCTTTCTTTATTGTCTCAATACAATACCTATCTATTTGTCAGTCCTTTTCTTGTGTTCTTATGATTAGAACTCATTCTAAGAAAAGGTAGTTTGTATTTTCACTTCACAGAAGCCAAGTAGCCTGTTACATATTTCTAGCAATATCTGTTTAAATTATATAAGTAACTAGTTAATTTCCTTTGATTGAGAAATACGTTGGTCAGTTAGCCCACTAAAATACATCTGATTTATATGCTGAGTTTAAATAGAATTATGTCACTAAATTAATTTTTGAAGCATCAACAAAGCTTCAGTAGCAGAAGCTCCAATAATTTTAATTTGGACCATAAATACAATATGTGGACCAAGGTGTGCAAGGAACTCACATTGGTGTCACCATAAGACATTATTATTCCCAGGTCATTCATGTTGGAGTACCAATTCCTGTTCAATCTCAGAGACGGTCATGATATAGCCATTGGGCATGAGCAGCATTTCACATGCGAGAGAGAAGGGGTGATATGTCATGCGCCCCTTTGACTTCCCTCGCCCCATAATAGTCAAAAGTCTGAATTTACAGATTAGTCTTGCCTATTCTCTTTGCACTGCTGCTTGCTGACAGCTTGACTGGCAGGTGGGTCACTGTGGATAATTTGCATGATCTGGGATTAAATTGATGTTGGGTTTTTAGTTGTCACATGGGTTATGAATAAGGCTCAACCTATGAGTGGCAAGTGACTTTCTTGACATTAAAATGAGTGCTATTAAAATATCAGCTGGTATGAACACTTTGAAAACACAATGGGAAGGACTTGGCAACCACATACCTGATCTGATCCCCCAGAAGGGCAGAACTGAAAGTGACCACAAAGTTGCTCTCCATCTAAGATTATTTATTGATTCAAAATTCATTTAATCAATCATGTATCATTCATTAAGCAAACTCAGTATTATTTGAAGACTCCAAAGGAGCAAAACTTCTAAATCTTTCTTGAACACATGTATCACTTGTTTTGGTCTGTTATGAGAGTGGGCCTACAGAAATTATGCAAAGGCGACAATGGTTCATTCCTACTTAATATAGTCCAGGGACTCAATATCTTGCAGTAGATATGGTGCACCCGTCAATTATCTTCTAAGTATTGATATTTCATTCACTATATGGTTAAAACAATATTAAACTTCGATTTTGGAGC
Source organism: Chiloscyllium plagiosum (assembly GCF_004010195.1). Lineage (NCBI taxonomy): Eukaryota > Metazoa > Chordata > Chondrichthyes > Orectolobiformes > Hemiscylliidae > Chiloscyllium > Chiloscyllium plagiosum. Next base: position 22,311,928 of record NC_057729.1, on the reverse strand, counting down.
TAATAATACTTCCAGCAGGGATTTTGTTAATCACTTATTGCAACATTATTAGATTAGATTCCCTAGAGTGTGGAAACAGGCCATTCAGTCAAAAGTCCACCCAACCCTCCAAAGAGTAACCCACCCAGACCCATTTTCCTCTGACTAATGCATCTAACACTATGGATAATTTAGCATGGCCAATTCACCTAACCTGCACATCTTTGGATTGTGGGAGGAAACCAGAGCACCCAGAGGAAACCCACACAGACACAGGAAGATGTGCAAACTCCACACAGACAGTCACCTGAGGCAGGATTCAAAGCCAGATCCCTGGCACTGTGAGGCAGCAGTGCTAATCACTGAGCCACCGTACCACCCCCTTAGATCCTTAATAAATATTTTGTATTGCTATCCAAGATGCTGTGTTAATAAATTACATTTTGTAGTGAATATCCTATTATTAAATGATTGGATTCAATATTGATGGCTGACCCAAAAAGCCATGTTAAATTTTTTTGTACAAATTTTTACTTGCTGTAGTTGAAACAGATGAAGCTGTCTCATTCCATTACTTTATTGCTATTCACCACTGTTTCATTATCTCAGATCAGAGTTATGAAATAATACAATGATGATTTTGATGTTCATTAATATTGTTCAATGATATTTATAAGTCTGAAGTAATTCATTTATATTAATGACAGACCTTTGCAACAAATATTCTGACTTAATTTCTGAGCTTTGACAATTTTTCAAAGGTGATGAATTTATTATTTCAGAATTTAATATTTTTGCAAACAACTTCTAGTTTTATTTCAACCCCATTATTTTGATAGCTTTGAAAGAACATATTTAGGAAGTTATATTAGTTTTAGTATGTCAACTTGAGGCTAAACTTTATCACAGATTATGTGATGGAGCTCATTAAAAAAAACTTGTTGCAGTGATAATTATTCTTATGATAGAAACATAACTGTATTGTTGAAAGCAGAGTCCCATGTTGAGACCATAATTAAACTTTTAAGATCTTTAATCAATAAAACAATAGAGAGAAAACCTTCTTGCGATTGCTAGCTTCTCAATATTTAGTCATATTCTGGCCACTCATCCAAAGCGAACAAAAAACTAATATAAATGTTATTTCCAAAAAGTAAAAGTTTATTTTGAAAAGGTACTCCATCACGGCAAAATCTCATTCTCAGACACAACAGTACTCTACAGTACTGATCTTTTATGATTGTTATGTAGATTTTAATTTTAATCAAATTATTGGTTAGTTTCATTTGAGAAAGTTCAGAGAATGGCTGTTTCTGCTGATTGATCATCTCTCTGCACTTTGTGTTCTATATCTCATAACTTGGATAGCTGCTCAAATGCAACAAAGAAAATGGCTCCGATATGCTAACTATGCTTTGCTAAAGCTAATGGTTATTGGACTCTTACAAATGTTGTCAATTATATTGCACTGTATACTGGATTGTATTAGGTAGGAAGGAACCAGTGCTCTCTCTGCACTTTATTTGTAGGCTTACCCTCATAGCAGTCCAAAACAGCATTATACCTATTAAAGTTTCACAATTTTGTTCTTTTGGAGTGTGCAGATAATATTTCATTTGTACATAATTATTTGTCACCTTATGAAGTATTGTTTCAATATGTCAGTACAATACTATCTGCTTCTTTTTCATTGTTCTCTTACCAGTAAAAGCATGGATATCAGTTGTGTGATCTCCCTTTCCTACACATCCAAATCTAATGAAATTAATCCTGAAGACTCTAGTACAACCTCACAGATATCTAGCACTTTGCCCATTACAATTCTTAGATGTTAGAGAGGTACAGTAGTCTATTATACTGCAAAGGTCAGTGTAAACATTCACTGAACAACATTGGATGATGCAATGAACAATGCACATTTAATATTGTGTAAATAAAAAGTTAGATGTTTAACTTTGTTTTAGATTCAATGCTCATAAATTTGAGCAGGGTAACGCAACATTCTGTAGCATACCATTTTGTAGTTTAAATTAGTTGTACACTGCCATGAAACCACAACCTGTGAAAAATAAACTTTATGAACCAGATTATTTTCACTTTCCAAATTACTTCTCCTTCAGCCTTCTCCTGCCCTGTTGAATTTCTATCAATGAAGGTGAACTTGAAAGTTTTGCATAAGACAGTTAGTATCTTAAAAGGTTAACCATCATCACAAGGTAAGTTTTGCTTATCAGAATATAAAGAATAGTTCCTCAGAGGGGCTAACTAGTGTTTGAAAATAATATTCCAGTAACTATCTTAGTGCTTAGTTCCATGTACTTAACAGTAACATATATATTACTCTTAAGTTTGGTCTAACGTCTCACAAGAGACTATTGAGTAATTCAGATGTCATACAAGTAGCCACTAAGTAACATGTAATAAACCTATTTTGTTTATCAAGATCAAACCTCCCTTCATTTGGACATCTTTCATTGCTTGGCATCAGTAACTTAATCTAATACAACTAATTGAAGGATTGGTGGCAATGCATCTACTCAAGGAATTCCAGAAAGATCCAGTGATACATCCAGAAATATATGCCATGCAAAGGTGGTGCAGATTTCGACATATATATGTAAACTCTATTTTCAACAGAGGGGCACCATTGTCTCATACAATATGCTATCCTTGATGACCTTCTGAGCAAATCTTCATTTCTATAACACTGTAGCCATTTGGAGGAAATGAAGATAAAATTCCAATCTGAAAAGTATATCTTTAAATATTTAGTAGCTAAAAGCACACAGGGCCAATCAGTGTCTATGAAACCAACAGCCAGCAGATTAAAAAGGCAGTGAAGCAGTGGTCGTAAGCCAGTCTCTGAAAGTTCAAAACAATTGGAGATAATGAAGAAATATTGAAAGATCTTGTGAAGACCACACAGAGTCTCACCAGGTCCAAGAGGAAAATTTGAATCAAAAACCTATGATATAGTGGTTGATATTTGATATCTTCCCTTGTTAGAACCTTAATATTATGGAAAATTACAAACTAAGTAGCTAAAAAAGGTTTGAATGAATATAATTAGCAATGAGTGTCATTGTAGTCATTTAAAATTACTTGGAAAACCTGCAAAAACAAAATTGAGCAAAAGGATAATCATTAGGAAAATTGTTAACTATATAATTCAACTAATTCGAGAATAAGAATTAATGGCAGAATTAAACTTCATTAAAAATCACCTTTTGTTGAGTTATTTTATGCAACTGAAAGTAGTTTTAAAGATAGGCAAAGAGCACAAAGCCATTTTTCTAAGTTTATGAACTGTCTTTTCCTCCATCTTAGAAATTTAAAAATCAGTTTCTTAATTTTAAAGCATTTTAACAAAGTTTTAATGCACTTTTTTTTATTCATAGAAGACATTTCAATAGTTTTTCAATTTGGACAGAAATTAAAGAACATTACTGAAAAGGTAAATCAGAAGACAGAAACATAGAAGATAGGAGCAGGAGTAGGTCATTTGACCCCTCAAGCCTGCTACACCATTCCCTGTGATCATAGCTGACCAGCAAGCTCAATCCACTAATCTTGACCTCTTCCATATTGCCTGATCCCGTGAGCCAGAAGAATTATATCTACCTCCTGGAAGAATAGAAGAAATCCTCCAGCAAAAAATCCTTTTAATTATAACATTTCATTGGCAATTCTTCATTATCCAATAATTACAAAGTATAATAGTTAAAAAAGGTTAGCTGAATATTCAACAATTAATAAAATTTAAGTGACTGTGTATAATTTAAAATTCCGAGCAGCAGGACCAACTCCAGAGTAATTTTTTTTAAAATTCTGCAACGAAGTTCAAATAAATCATTTATATCACAGATAAAACAGTAGTTAAATACAGTGATAATGGAGAAAGATATTATAACTCAAAGCAGATTTAAGATCACATAAATGGCAGACAGGGAATTGAATTGTCGACAAAAGACAATTCATGAGGTATATAGAATTGCTTCAGAACTACAAAAGAATCCCAGAGAAAAGCAAATCTATACACTTCATTACTTTGGATCAAAAGCAGGACATGTTTTAAAATAACAGAATGTAAGAGAAAAGGCAGAAACTTTTGATAACATTTTTAGAACATTTAGCAATTACTTTATATTAAACTCCAATCATAGGATGTTGTGAAACTTGAAAGAGTTCAGAAAAGATCTACAAGGATGTTGTGTGGGTTGGAGGATTTGAGCTATAGGGAGAGGTTGAATAGGCTTGGGGCTGTTTTCCCTGGAGCGCGGAGGCTGAGGGGTGACCTTATAGAAGTTTATAAAATCATGAAGGGCATGGATAGGATAAATGGACAAAGTATCTTCCCTGGTGTGGGGGAATCCAGAACTACAGGGCATAGGTTTAGGGTGAGAGGGGAAAGATATAAAAGAGACTTAAAGGGCAACTTTTTCACACAGAAGCTGGTACGTGAATGGAATGAGCTGCCAGAGGAAGTGGTGAAGGTTAGTACAATTGCAGCATTTAAAAGGCATCTGGATGGGTATATGAATAGGAAGGGTTTGGAAGGGTATGGGCCAGGTGCTTGCAGGTGGGACTAGATTAGACAAGTTGGACCAAAGGGTCTGTTTCTGTACTGTAGAATCCAGCTTTCAGGAGAAGCTGTTGACAAATTATTAATCAATATGAGACCAAGTTTTGATGATTTTATACAGTTTATGACTGTTATCATTTCAACCATACTCATTGTGACATAATTCTCACTAGAATTTTTGTTACATTTCTTTCAGAATTTCACAATCAAATGAGCTTTTCATTCTGGAAGGAGTCTTCCAAATAGTAGTAGAAGCTACAATCCAAAAACAAGGGAATATTAGGACCAGAAGTTCAATTATCTCAAGAAGATCAGATTTCTGTCAACTTTCTAAGTTGCAAAAATATCAAAACATCACATGAAAGACCAAAATAACAAAATCAAAATCTTTGTTGCTAAAGCTCACTGTTCTAATGTAGAGTTAATAATACCTCATTTACAGTAATACCTAGCTTTATCACACCACTGTAACTCTTGTAAGAAACTGAACATTTCCAGAGAATGTGTGAGGGTCAAAAACAACCTTTGAGTTAAAGAACTAATAATGCCTATGTATACAGAACAACAAAGGTAATACTTTACAGCAAGTGTAGTTGGCTGAAACCACAAACTACCAAGACATACCTTCATTAAAAAATAAATAATTATATGATTATGTACCACTATTTGAAAATGTGAATTAGCCATTCATTGGGGTAATATATGACTCATCTGAATCAGATATGTCATAGATCATACTTTCATCTAACCAATTTCAGTACTGACATTATAACAACCTATATTCCCAAGTCCCATTTTCAGCACTGGTACTGCAGAGGTCAGCTCTCTGAGGCAAACTTTCAACCAAGTAAAGAGCTGTTGTCTCCAGTTAATTTAACTGACTGACTAAATACAATACACTGAAACAATTACAGAGAGAAAGTGACTCAAAGTGAATTAATTGCCTTTATACTGAATATAACTTGTTTTGATATCATATGATTGTCATTGAGGTACTAGCCTGCCCTGGTCAAAAATCTAGAATTGGCTATAATACAATGACTATATTTGCTGACACAATCAGAACATGCATGGTAGCAGTGAAATATCTGAATTAAATTGAAATAGAGTGGTAGAAAAATTTTAAAAACTCTAAAAAATGTAAAAAAATGAAGATGTAGATTGGTGAAGAGAAACAAACTTAAACAAAGTAGATTATTAAAAGAAAACTATTGTCTTTATATTGTGCATGCACACAGGCTATCTGAAATAAACCAGAGGTTAGCATGCACAGATTGCGCTTATCATTGTAGTGTTGGTTTTAGACACTTCATAATATAACACTCTGGTAAGGCCAGCCTCAGGGAAATGGCCTTTAAGTGATCTATAAGTGTCCTCGTAAAATCCTGACTTGTGTGACAGCAGGCAGGAGAAGCAAAGCCTTGGAAAACCCTGGAAAATTGCAAATAGATAAGGGACAGGTGAAGAGATGGTGGGAGGACCACCCTGCAAATTTACAAGCTCCCTTACTGTAAACCTGCTGGTGGGAGACCATTATATCTCCCCTTGGTCTCCTCACACACGTATCATGTACTTCCCATCTCTAAGATAATGTCTGTAATGAATCATTTCTGACTCCAAAGAAGAGTGGAAGCCAAAGTCAATGAGTACAATGAAGACAGAGATCAATAGATATTTGATAATAAGAGAATTAAGGGATGGAGAGACAGTGAAGGAAGGTGTTTATCTTGATCTGGTTCTATTTCAATCTCTTGTAATTGATGGTTCCTGTATGGTATGTTTCAATATTGTATAATGCACATTACTAATGTTTTTATAAGATTGCTGATTGTTAATACAACATTAATAAGATGTATTTTCTGTTAAACAGACCCCTATTTTTAAGTTACTTAATGTAGATAGAAATATTGTAGCACTAGTTCATTTAATAAATTACTGTTTATGAACTGTTAGAAGTACAAAATGCATAAAACAAATATTGTAAATATAGCAATGTAGAATTGATGTCATATCAGCTAAGTATCTTATTTTGGTATGACACATGCATCATAATGTGATGCAACATACTATTGTTTGTCTCTCCTCATTGTTCCCACGAGATCACTAGATTTACTATTTTAGTGTTAGTCAGTGGAACTCTAGTCAGGTCTACATTGAACTATTCCTGACAACAATTTATTTTAATTGTTAGAATTAATCTCCATAAATGGAATTGAAAAGTCACATGATGCAAAATGAGAAACATAATATATCTATCTGCAGTATATTAAAATTAATGAAAGGAACTTTGGTCCAAATATTTCTACTGCAGAAAATGTAATTAACCATTTAAAATGCAACAAATATTTAGTCCACATATTTAATAGATTAAAAAAAAGTTTATTACAATCTAGCTTTATACATTAGGAAGCAAACATGATACAACAAGTCAGAATCTAACTATCTCTTGATATTCTATGGCAGTAGCATTACTCAATCCTCCACTATCAACAAACTGGAGGTTACAATTAAACAGAAAAATTGAACGATCATTTAAATACTATATGAGTATTTGCTACAAAATCAAGGACTGGAAATTCTGTTAGAAGGATTCATTTTCTGCCTTTCCAAAGCCAAGTCTACATCAGTATAGCATAAGTCAGGAGTGTGATGGAATACTCTCAATTTGCCTGAATGAGGGTAGCACTAACAACACTCAAGAAGTTCAACAGCATCCAGGAAAAAGTTGCCAACATGTTTAGCATCCCATCCACAACATTCAGTCCCTCCACCATTGTGTAACATCGTGTAACTTCAGCAACTCATTAAGGTTCCTTTAAGACCATATTTCAAATGCATGAACTTTACCACTCAGAAGCATAAGAACATGGGAAATTAAGCCTATTGAAGTAGCCTCAGCATTATAGATCATTGCCAAACATTTCCTCAATGATATTTTTCTGCCTTAATTCCTTTGATATCATTACTCTCCACAAAACCACTTTGAAGGATGAGGACATCAGAAGCATGGGGACACCACCACATTCAAGTTCCCCTCCAACCCACTCACCATCCTGATTCAAAACTATATTGTCTTTGCTTCATGTTATTTTTTAACTTGAAAATATAACTTTAGTCTTCTAAAATAAAAGAAAAACGTATGAGGTGAAAGGTGGAGATTAGTTCAGTTGAATTCATTTGTTTAAGACCTACCTTATATTGTAGGTAATCGATTTTCCACAATTTATTCAAGCTTCATAAGAAGTTGGTCCCAGCGAGGATCAGCGTATAATTCAGCACAGCTAAGGGTCTTGTCGTACAGTGGTAGTATCCCTGTCTCTGAGTTAGGAAGTCTTGTTTCAAGTTTGACCTGCCTTTGCAGTGTACCACAGCATGTCTGAACAGATTGATTAAAAATGTTGATAAATCAGAGTTGATAAAATGTAGCGCTGGAAAAAGCACAGCAGGCCAGGCAGCATCCGAGGAGCAGAAGAGTCAATATTTTGGGCAGGCCATTGAAGAAGATCCTGCCTGAAACATCGACTCTCTTGCTCCTCAGAGGCTGCCTGACCTATGGTGCTTTTTCCAGTTGCACGTTTTATCAACTCTGACTCTCTAGCATCTGCAGTCCTCACTTTCTTCTCTCTATAAATCAGGAAATATTAGGGATGTGCTTAGGATTTTCTTTGTTTATAATAGCTCAAAATTATGTCACATAGTGCATTTAACATTGGGAAGCCTGCAATTAGTTTACAGTAATTTCTCTTGCAATCAGGAATGCATAACCTTTCCATAGAATGGTAAAGGTCATAGAATAGAATCACAGAATGATACAGTGCAGAATGAAGTTACTCAGACTTTTATTACAATGACAGTTCATTCCCCATAACTCTGTAAATGTTTTTCCTTCAATACTTATCCAATTCACTTTAGAACATTATGACTAAATCTGCTTCCACTATGCTCTCATGCAGTGTTCGAGATTGCAAAAACTTGTTACTTGAAGAAAGTGTTTTCTCATGTCATGTTTGCACTTTTTCCATTTCTAATGAATACACATTTTCCATATAGCTTGTACTAGAAACCAAAAGTTGTTCATACAATTTAATTCTTAATTCCATCACATTTAGATCCTGCTGTAATCGATTGTTCAATGTGTTTTTTTTTAATTGTTAAAAACTGACATCTCTAAAATATATTCCTGTCAAGTTGATATTGTAATGAGTTAACTTAATTAGTAGAGCATTAAAATAAAGGCGTTTGACAAGGTTCCCCATAGGAGACTGGTTAGCAAGGTTAACTCTCACACAATACAGGGAGAACTAGCCATGTGGACACAAAACTGGCTCAAAGGTAGAAGACAGAGGGTGGTGGTGGAGGGTTGTTTTTCAGACTGGAGGCCTGTGACCAGCGGAGTGCCACAAGGATTGGTGCTGGGTCCACTTTTGTCATTTATATAAAATGAATGGGTTGTGAGCATAACAGGTACAGTTAGTAAGTTTGCAGATTACACCAAAATTGGAGGTGCAGTGGACAGCGAAGAAGGTTACTTCAGATTACAACAGGATCTGGACCAGATGGGTCAATGGGCTGAGAAGTGGCAGATGGAGTTTAATTCAGATAAATGCAAGGTGCTGCATTTTTGGAAAGCAAATCTTAGCAGGACTTATACACGTAATGGTAAGGTCCTAGGGAGTGTTGCTGAACAAAGAGACCTTAGAGTGCAGGTTCATAGCTCCTTATAAGTGGAGTCACAGGTAGATAGGATAGTGAAGAAGGCGTTTGATATGCTTTCTTTTATTGGTCAAAGTATTGAGTACAGGAGTTGGGAGGTCATGTTGCGGCCGTACAGGACATTGGTTAGGCCACTGTTGGAATATTGCGTGCAATTCTGGACTCCTTCCTATTGGAAAGATGTTGTGAAACTTGAAAGGGTTCAGAAAAGATTTACAAGGATGTTGCCAGGTTTGGAGGATTTGAGCTATAGGGAGAGGCTGAACAGACTGGGCTGTTTTCCCTGGAGTGTCGGAGGCTGAGGGGTGACCTTATAGAGGTTTACAAAATTGAGGGGCATGGATAGGATAAATAGACAAAGACTTTTCCCTGGGGTGGTGGAGTCCAGAACTAGAGGGCATTGGTTTAGGGTGAGAGGGGAAAGATATAAAAGAGACCTAAGGGGTAACCTTGTCACGCAGAGGATGGTACTTGTATGGATTGAGCCGCCAGAGGCAGTGGTGGAAGCTGGTACAATTGCAACATTTAAAAGGCATTTGGATGGGTAGAACATAGAACATAGAACAATACAGCGCAGAACAGGCCCTTCGGCCCTTGATGTTGCACCAACCTGTGAACTATTCTCAGCTTGTCCCCCTACACTATCCCAAAATCATCCATGTGCTTACCTAAGGATTGTTTAAATCTCCCTAATGTGGCTGAGTTGACTACGTTAGCAGGTAGGGCATTTCACGCCCTTACCACTCTCTGCATAAAGAACCTGCCTCTGACATCAATCTTAGATCTATTACCCCTCAATTTGTAGTTACGCCCTCTCGTACAAGCTGATGTCATCATCCTAGGAAAATGTCGTTCTCTGTCTGCCCTATCTAATCCTCTGATCATCTTGTATGTCTCTATCAAATCCCCCCTTAGCCTTCTTCTTTCCAATGAAAAAAGACCCAAATCTCTCAGCCTTTCCTCATAAGACCTTCCCTCCTGACCAGGCAACATCCTGGTAAATCTCCTCTGCACCTTTTCCAATGCTTCCACATCCTTTCTGTAATGGGGCGACCAGAACTGTACACACCAGCGTTTTGTACACACCAGCAGTTGCAGCATGATATTGCGGTTCCGGAACTCAATCCCTCTACCGATGAAACCTAACACACCGTATGCCTTCTTAACAGCACTGTCCACCTGGGTGGCAACTTTCAGAGACCTATACACATGGACTCCAAGATCCCTCTGCACATCCACACTACCAAGAATCTTTCCATTGACCAAATACTCTGCCATCCTGTTATTCTTCCCAAAGTGCATCACCTTCACATTTAGTTGCATTGAACTCCAGTTGCCACCTCTCAGCCCAATTCTGCAGTTTATCCAAGTCCCCCTGCAACCTGTAACATTCTTCCAAACTGTCCACTGCTCCACCGACTTTAGTGTTGTCTGCAAATTTACTAATCCATCCACCTATGCCTGCGTCTAAGTCAT